>NC_063335.1:1963567-1980068 GCF_021869965.1 Rhincodon typus
GAAGAAGCGTCCAGACCCGAAACGTCAGCTTTCCTGCTCCTCTGATGCTGCTTGGCCTGCTGTGTTCATCCAGCTCTACACCTTGTTATCTCAGATTCTCCAGCATTGGCAGTTCCTACTATCTCAGTTTGAAACTTCTGCCTTGAAAATGATCAAAGGATGTAAAACTGATCTTTTAATCTTCCTTTATCCTGGAAGCTAGCCCCTTTTAACTTTGTACATACATGAATGGGTAGTGGATGGTCCCAAGTGAGTGCACGCAAGTCATAAGCTTGACATCACATCTTTATTATTTTTCACAAGTTTAGGTGGTAATAGAATTGCTCTTTCTTTCACTCAATAAGCTTTCCAGTTGTCTCCTTAATTCTTACGTTAAAAATAGTTATACTTTATTTGGAGAAAGGAATGGCCTCTATAAAAACAACTTAAGCCTTTGTTGTGGTGAACCACAGTTCACCCATTGTCATCTGGTAGTAACATTTCTGGAAATGTGAGTTACATAGGCCAGCTGTAATAATTGTCTAAAACTGTGAGTGGGGATCCAGGTATGGTGCATGAACTTGTGACATGCATAGGTTTTCTTTTGATTAATTGGATCTGAACTGGCATCATTTTGATGTCAGGCTCTCTGTTTTTTTGAGGAATGCTCTGCACAGGTGTAAGATGGTAGTTAAAAAAATGAGAAAAATTGCTGTTTGTGGGCCGAGTTCCTTTTGTTCCTAAGCATTCCTGTTTACTTTTTAAAAAAGCAAGTCAAGGCCCAGAAAAATGTAGCTGCCCTGCCTGACATCTACATACCACAACACTGATTAAAGAGGTTATACCTGGTTCTGAGTGAAGCCAAGTATTCGACTGAGGTGCAAAGCAGCTTCTGAGCAAGGTGGCCACGGATGGAAAGTTGCAGCTGTTGATGTATTTTTATCTCAACCTGCTTGGAAATTATTACATTTGTGTTTTAGCAAGATGTTTATTATGTTTACACATTCAGTAGCCCTTGATAGGAGAACAAAATAAGAGCTTGTTTCTCAGTGATGCTATGTTATTAGCAACAACAGCACATGGCACTTATATAGCAATTTTGTCAGGTTTCCCAGGCACTTCACAACAACAATATTTAGCAAAATTAGAACATGCTTGCCAATGTTGGAGTGATTAAAAGTGATGCATGTACAGCCAGAAATAGAAGGGCAGATATCTCAGAGGGTTGTAGAGGAGGAGATTGCAATGGTAAAGAGGGATAAGGATCCTGAGTAGCCAGAGAGAACCTCATTGAAACCCACTTCCAGGATGAATGACCTGGGTTTGGTCTTCCTCTTATTGTTTAAGATTCCGTTAGCAATCTGGCAAACAGCCTCTGCCTATTGCACAACACATATGGAACTTATTATTTTGCATTCTTTGATGTTTTCTATTAGTGAATAAATGTCTAGTTATCCATCTGATTGTAAATTTGATGTCTTCAAATGATGCCACTTTTAAGTATCTGCTGTTTGTTGGGGAAAAAGCAGCAGTCAATTAGAGGATGAACTAACATCATACGATGCTAAGGTAGCTCTCAAGGCAGGATATCAAATTTGATTGTTATGCGTTGTAGTCTCTCATGATTGCCAGCAGGTTGAGAGTCATACTGAGAAATCTGCTTCTTACTCTTCCATCATTGGTAATCTTTCAATGTTTCAGAGTACATTCAGACTGAAAAATTGTCTTGAAATGATTGAGCATCCAGCAGTGAACCCACAAGAGGTAGTGCTTTGTACAACTTTTCTTGGCAGACCATTATGCTATGAGGGAAAGTGGATATGTAAACTGTCCATTGTACATCTCCCAACTTTGAATGGCAGCAGGCTCCCTTGTAAAGTTGACAGAATGAACTTTTCCCTGCAAGAATATGTGGACTTATCACTGATTCCATATTCAGACTCATAAAGTAGGTGTAAATGTGGAATGATGTGTACATGTCAGGCCCTAGCACAATCTCTGTACACTGCATTTAGCCTCAGTGTTTTCCACATTGAAGTGCATTGCAATGGCTGCAGGCCTGAATACCATGCTTAGCCCGAGGCTATATGTAGTCAAACAGTCGGTTGATTATGAGAGATGAGCAATGCTTGGTCATTACAATTTCTTTCATTCTTCGGATATCTGAAGAGACTGCTCATCTCTTCCATGAGTCCAACAGCAAAACTAATACTGAAACAGACAATTTAACAGTTCAAGTGAGGATATATTTCCAAATGTGCAAAGCTATTTCCAGTTATGTGTCATTTGTTTCACCCCTGAGCCATCAGTGCATTTCTTTCTCTCACTGTGTCCTAATGCAAATCTTACTTCTATAGCTCTAGTGAGGGAGCCTGCTCTGTTGTTTCTGTGGGAAACTTAAGTAATCGCCCCTAGGTCTGATTGGACCTAGAAGGCCCAGGGCTTCTGAAAGTGTCTTGTCCTGATCTACGCTCACTATTCTCAGCTCAAACATCTGCAGGCTTTGGAATCACAGGCATAGGTAGGTGAAGGGAGTGGGCATCTCTGGAGTGTCCTAAGAAGAAGCTTCTGAGGTTCCTGCATTTGGCTGCTCTTTCCTATGGGTGTCTGCTGATACTGGCCTATCTCCCTGAAAGGAAAAGGTAGCTGGAATGAAATTGAGGGCCCTCCTTCTCTTTTCACTCATGTCATTGATGCTAACACCTTTGGTTGGAATGATGGAATTCAGGTTTGTACATATTTCTGGCAGACACTGAATGTGCTGGACCTGGCTGTCCATGGAAATGGCCAAACATACTTACTCCATAGTCAGGATGGTGCTGATAGCAGTGACTCCTCCATCCATTGATGCAGTTTACTGAATACCTCTGACAATCTCTTTTGTTGTTCCTGAGGCTGTCTCTGCATTTTGGCTAAGTCATTAATGGCCAAGACCATTGGATTGCCTTCTGCCTGGGGCTGAGCTGTTAGCTGGTCTTTGTCAGTCATCTGTATGTTAAATACATGGGTGTTTCTTTCTCAACCAGTTTTGGAGAAATGTGTTATGATCGTAGCTGCTGTTACTGAGCAAATCAAATTCTAGAATGAAATCTAGTTTGATGGATCATATTTTGTTTTTACTAATTTAAAGTGATGATCTTTTGCTGAACATAAGCACATAAGGCTGCAGATTTGGTTTTAACCATCAGACAGAAAATTATTACACAGAAAAAAATAGATAAAATAGAACAAACTAAGCAATATAAATATTACATCAGTTTCAATATTTCAAAACACACAGCAAAACAAAATCCCATCTTCTCCTCAATGTCATCACTTTACAGTTAACCAAAATCTAGACTAATTTTCTTCCCAGTCAAATCTATAGGTTTAACTTAACTGCTTCTTCTGAATTCCTGTTCTGCAAGCAATTTTTGAGAGCAAGTAATCTGACACTCATGTCTGTGCCTTTCACACAGCTCCTTGCTCAAGCAGTAGCTGAAGTTGTTTTTATAGACGAGTTAGAGCCAAGGGTGAATACAGATGGAGATTCAGCTGGCAACAAGTATCTGATTGGTCTGTAGATGAGTGACCAGTTATTGATGACAAAGGCTGTCTGCCTGTCAACTGATTATCTAGTAGCTGAACAGCTTGGGACTGTGAACAAAATGGTAAGAAACTGTTGGATCTTTACCAGCTCAGGAGTTCTCTGTGTTTTCTGCAGTGAAAGTCACTTTAAGCCTAAAGAAAACTATTTTATGTTTCCTTCACCAGTTGCTGTAAGCTGCAACTTTTAACCTATAAGTCAAAGACCTTTCATAAGTGTGAACCAACCATCCTGTGACTCCTTCAAACCATAAAATCATCTAGAGAGGAAAGACCAAGAAGTAGCCTTCTGATCAGCGCAAGAATCATCTCAGCAGATTCTGTGACCGTGAACCGCTGAACTGCTTTCCCAGTTTTCCCCCTGTTTGTTACACCCATATTACTTTCCCCCATCAATCAGTGTGTACATGTGTAAGCGGGAACTCATTTGGTGGTCAAAGTTTTAAATAGTAGAATTATATGCCTATACTTTGTAATTACTTACTTGTAGTCAGAGTCTATTATAATAAATGCTTACTATCAAAATCAGGTGAGTTGGGGAATTGTTGCATACTTCTACAAAATCTCTAACTTGTGTGGCCACTCAGGGAATAATAGGGCTTGATGTCCATCATTGTATTCCAGTGAGGCATAACATATTATTTGAATTACTGTAAACTTACTGCAATCCACTAATGGCATCATGTTTCCACTTCCTCTTTCAAGACGTTGATTTATGCTTGTGGTGCCATGCCACAATAGTAGTCCCTTCCAACCTTGTCCAAGTGACCCTTTTGTATTTGCAACTGCAGCAATGGGCATGACCAGGCCAACTGATTGTGAACTCATCACAGTAAAGCCTGATCCTGTCTTCAGCCACACAAGTACACATTTTAGTAGGCAGGTAATCTGCAGCAAAAATCCTCACTGATTGTTTGTCTACATGAGGTTGATTAATCAATCAAACAAGCCCTGTTTCCCTGACAGAGAACAGTACAAACTAGGAATCAAGCCTATGAGTTTCTGGTTTTATTTGTCAATGCGTTCACTCATTTGGCCTTCAAAGAAGCATTGATGGTTCACACTATTCTGGTGACAAGAACCCTGAGGTGAGGAAGGAAAATGGCATGTAGAAAAGAGATAAATAAATTAAAACTTTTGAAATACATTTTAATTAGTCTTAAATGAAAACCATCTCTTTATAGACATGTTGTTCAAACCTTTTGTGCTGATCTAAGCCAGTGAATGTTGATATCTTTCCATAAAACTTTATGTTGCTTTGTTTAACTCTGTGAATTCACTTTAATTTTAATTGAGTATGTAATTTCAATTTCCTGAAAAACATTCTGGTTGATTGTAAATAGCACTGAAAAATATAATTCATAGGGACCTACTGTGATTTCAAAATGGATCAGCAATTGGTACATGTTAGTATAATGTTTTGTTTCAAAGGTATTGTTAATAAATCTTTGATATATTGATAAGACAACTAATAAAAAGGAGTACAAATTACCAATGAAGTTTACATTACTGAGCAGACCATTCAGTCTATTGTATATCTACCTTTTTCTACTTTATCAAAATCTAATCCCCTAGTACCATGCTCTAGTTTATAGGCCTCTGTCTTCCTGTGTTTAAAGTATTTATCAAATATCTATTCCCCTAAAGGTAGAACAGTTGTTTCCTCAGTTACATCCTGTGATGAAACTTTTGTGATTCAACAATCATTGGTGCAATAGATTCTCCTATCTCCTTTCCTCGCTCTCTGATAATTTTAAATTTATGAGCCCTTATTCCTAACTCCCCACTAGTATTTTCCTATTAACACTATCAAATATCTTTTATAATTTAGAATATCACATTGCTGAAATCTCCTCACTGCCCTATCTGTTCCAATGCAAATAGACTCAGTATTTCAGCAATAGATTTGCATCAATATATTTCCAACCCTAGCAACTTCCTGTAAATCAATTCTGTGCATTCTAAATTTCCTTCCTATCACAGTGATTCCAATGAGAGGGAGTTGTTTATAGGCCACCAAACAGTTGTAGTAATGTAGGACATTGTACAAAGCAGAACATTAGACATGCTTGCAAGTAAAGAAATAGAGTAATTATAGGTGACTTCAATCAACATATAGTCTGGGTAAACCAAATTAATTCTGGCTGTGGAGGATCAATCTTGGAATTTATATGAGATGGTTTTCTAAACCAACATTTATCTGAAGCAGTAGGAGAATGTGCTATTTTAGATCAGTGATGTGCAGTGAGCAAGGGCTAATTAATAATTTTGTTGTAAAATAACTTTCAGGAAAAAGTGACCTTAACGTGCAGAACTTTACATAAAGTTTGAAAGTAATGTTTTCAATCCAAAACTAGGGTCATAAGACTAATTAAAGGAAACTACGAAATTATGAGGTGCAAAATTACTTTGGTAGATTGGAAATTACATTAGAAAATATGACAATAGATAAGCAATGGTTAGAATTTAAAGAATCAATACATAGCTTACAAAAAAATTAAAATCCTTTGAAGCACAGAAACTCAGCAAGAATGGTAATCCTACATTACCTAATAAGTGAAGTTAAAGATTGTGACAGATGAATGGAAGAGACTTATAAAGTTGTCAAAACAGTATTAATTCTGAGGATTGGGAACATTTCAGAATTCAGAAAAGAAGGTCAGCAGGTAATTAATTGGAATTTTGTCTTTATTGCAAGGGGGTTGAAGTTTAAGAGTAGAGAAGTTTTGTTCCGACCGTGCAGGGTGTTTGTGAGGCTGCACCTAGAGTACTGTGTATTGTTTTGAACCTTATATTTACAAAATGATATTGGAGGCAGCCCAGAAGAGATGCACTAGGCTGGTTCCTAGGATGAATGGGTTGACTTATGAAGAATGGCTAAACAGATTAGACTTTTATTCATTAGATTTTAGAAGAATGAGGTATGATCTTATTGAAACACACTGCATTTGGAGGGAGCTTGACAGGGTAAATGTTGAGATGATGATTCCACTGGTGTTGGAATCCTAAAATAGGGGACGTAGTTACAAAATAAGCGGACACTCATATAAAACTGAGAAACAAAGGAATTTCTTCTCCCAGAGGATAGTAAATTAATTCAGTACCTCAGTGTTGTGGAGGCTAGATCAGTCAAAGTATTTAACAAGTTGATAAATAGATTTTCAAAATAGCAAGCTGGCATAAAAGAGGAATTGAGCCCTGGGGCAGATCAGCCATGATCTAATAGAATGGTGGGCAGGATGAGGGATTTATTAGAGTCAACAGAGTAATACAGCATGGAAACAGGCCTTTCGGCTCAAACTGGTCCATGCTGACCATGGTGCCCACTCAGCTAGTTCCAATTGCCTGCATTTGGTTCATATCCCTCTAAACTGTTCCCATCCATGTACCTATCCAAATATTTTTAAAATGTTGCTATTGTACCTGCCTCAACTGCTTTCTCCAGCAGTCCATTCCATATACACACCACTCGACATGAAGAAGTTGCCCCTCAGGTCCTTCTTAAATCTTCCCCCTCTCACCTTAAACCTATGCCCTCCAGTTTTCATTTCCCCATCCCTGGAAAAAAGACTATATGCATTCATCCTATCTGTGCCCCTCATGATTTTATATACCTCAATAAGGTCACCCCCCAATCTCCTTCATTCTGAGGAATGAAGTCCTATCCTGGCCAACCTATCCCTATAACTCAGGCCTACTAGTCCTGGCAACATGCTTGTAAATCTTCCTTGCACGCTTTCCAGTTTAACTATATCTTTCCTATAACAGGATGACCAAAACTGTTACACAATACTCCAAGTGCAGCCTCACCAAAGACTTATACAACTGTAACATAACGTCCCGACTCCGATACTCAATGCCTCAACTGCTGAAGGCCAGCATGCTAAATGCGTTCTTCACCACCCTGTCTACCTGTGAGGCTGCTTTTAACAAACCATGTCCTTGTACTCCTAGGTCCCTCTGTTCCACAACACTCCTCAGGACCTTACTGTTTATTGTATAAGTCCTACCTTGGTTTGACTTTCCAAAACGTAACACCTCACCCTTATCTGTATTGAATTGCACTTGCCAATCCTCAGCCCACTTTCCCATCTGATCAAGATCCTTCTGTAATTTTTGATACCTTTCTTCACTGTCAATGATACCTAATAATTTTCTATCATCCGCAAACTTATTAATCATGCCTTGTACATTCACAACCAGATTATTTATGTAAATAACAAATAACAAAGGCCCCAGCACCGACCCCTGTGGCACACCACTAGTCACGGCCCCCAGTCCGAGAAACAACCTTCAACCATCATCCTCTGCTGCCGATCATCAAGCCAGTTTTGAATCCAGTTAGCTAGCTTTCCTTGAATCCCATGCGACCTAATCTTCATGACTAGCCTGCTGTGCAGGACCTTGTCAAAGGCCGTCCTAAAGTCCATATAGACAACATGTACTGCCCTACCCTCATCTATCCTGTTGGTTACCTCTTCAAAAAACCCTAAAAGATTTGCCAGACATGACTTGCCACGCACAAATCCATGCTGACTATCCGTAATTGGACCTTGACTATCCAAATGTTGGTTGATCCTGTCCCTCAGTATCCTCTCCAATAACTTGCCTACCACTGATGTCAGGCTCACTGGCCTGTAGTTTCCTGGCTTGTCTTTGCTACCTTTCTTAAACAATGGAACAACATTAACCATCCTCCAGTCTTCCGGAACTTCACCAGTGGCTAAAGATGAAGTAAAAATCTCTGCAAGGGCCTCTGCAATTTCTTCCCCAGTCTTCCATTACGTCCGAGGATGAGCGTGATCAGGCCCAGGGGATTTATCCTCCTTTTTGCGATCTTAGGCTGCAAACACCTCCTCTCTGGTAATATGTATGCGGTCCAAAACATCCCCACTTGTTTCCCTTATTTCCTTAGCATCCATGATTCTCTCCTCACTATATCCATTAAAAATCTCCCCCATCTCCTGTGGCTCCACACGTAGATGACCATGCTGATCTTTAAGGGGACCTATTCTCTCCCTAGCTGCCCTTCTACTCTTAATATAGCTATAAAACCTCTTGGGATTATCTTTAACCTTATCTGCCAGATCCAGCTCATACCCTCTTTTTGCTCTTCTGATTTCCCTCTCAAGTGTGCTCCTACACTTTTTATAGTCAGGTAGGGATTCACTTGAGCCCGATCACACTTTTAAAAGCCTCCCATTTGCTAGTCGTTCCTTTTCCTTCAAATAGACCCGCCCAATCGACCACTACTTGATCCTGCCTAATGGCCCCAAGATTGACCCTGCTACAATTTAGAACCTTAACTTGTGGACCTGTCCTATCTTTTTCCGTAACTATGTTAATACTAAGAGAGTTATGGTCACTGGACTCAAAGTGCTGTCCAACTGACAACTTCAGTCACTTGCCCAAACTCATTTCCTATGAGGAGGTCCAGTGTCTCACCCTCCTGAGTAGAGTCCTCTACATATTGATTTAGGAAACTTTCTCGGACACATTTGACATATTACACCCAATCTGGGCCTTTTGCTCTTTGGGTGGCCCAGCCAATACAGGGGAAATTAAAATCTCCAACTAATACTACTCTGTTATTCCTACAGGTATCTGCAGTCTCTGTACACGTCTGCTCCTCTAGTACCTGCTGGCTATTTGGGGGTCTGTAATATAGTCCCAACAAAGTGACCATCCCCTTCTTAAGTTCTAACCATATGGCCTCGTTTGATGACCCCTTAAGAATATCCTCTCTAAGCACTGTTGTTATGTCCTCCTTTATCAAAAGGGCAACTCCCCCTCTCGCTTACTTATCCTTGTGTCACGCTTGTACCTTCAGTATACTGCAACATTGAGCTGCCAGTCCTGCCCTTCTCTCAGCCATGTTTCTGTTATGGCTAAAACATCCCAGTCCCCAGAGCCAATCCATACTCTGAGCTCATCTGCTTTACCAGTCAGGCCTCGTGCATTGAAATAAATGCATTTTAAACCAGAAGTCTTTCCCCTCCCTTTACTGTGCCCCTGGCTATCCTGAATAGCAAACTTCCTCTCAATGGCTAATGTATTTTCTCCTGATATCTCAATGGCCCCTCTCTTAATCAGAGTCCCAGCTGTCGCCAAACTAGTTTAAACCCTCCCGGATACTACTAGCAAATCTCCCCGTGAGGATACTGGACCCATCCAGTTCAAGTGTAACTCATCCCTCCTGTACAGGTCTCTTCTACCTCAGAAGAGATCCCAATGATCCAAGTACTGAAAACTCTGCCCCCTACACCAGCTCATCAGCCATGCATTCATCTTGTCTATCTTTCTATTTCTATCCTCACTGGTACGTAGCACTCGGAGTAATCCGGAGATCAATATCCTTGATGTCCTGGTTTTTAACTTCTTACCTAACTCCCTATAGTTATTTTGCAGGACTCCATCTTGACACCAGGTTCTCTCTGACCTCCTGTATAGTTATGATGACTGTGGCAATGGCTCCCAGAATTCCGCTGTGATGACTCTCAGCCGCCCTCTGATTCACTCTGAGGAATGGCACAAGTCAGATTTATTGGCCTACTCATGCTCCTATTTCTTATGTTCTTAAGAAACTGATAAAGAAAAAGAAAATAAATTATGTAAGTAAACCAGCACGATCATAACAGTGGACAGGAAATGCTTCATAGAAATGTAAAAAGGAAAAGATTAGAAAAGACAATTGTGGTCCTATTACAGGCAGAGACAGGAGAATTTGTAATGGACAATAAGGACATATCAGAGGGTCCCAACCCAAAACGTTAACTTTCCTGTTCCTGTGATGCTGCCTCTGCTGTGTTCCTCCAGTTCCTCACTGTATTGCCTCTGACTCCAGAATCTGCAGTTCTTGCTATCTCAGAGAAACGTTTAGTCTGTATTGAGGGAGGCAGGTACAAAAAAAGACCCACCCCTCCAGAAATATCAAGGAACCAAAGGAATAGTGAGTAGGAACAACTGAAATTTAAAAAAAATAATAATTCTCCACTACAATAGCCTGGGGGTTTCCCTTGACCAGAAACTGAATTGGAGTAGCCATATAAATGCTATGACTGCAAGAACGGGTCAGAGACTGGGATTTCTGCGGTGATTCTCACTGTGAATAACATCTTTAACATTCATTCCCTCCACTACTGAAGCACAGTGGCAGCAGTATGCACCATTTGTAAGATGCACCACAACGACTCAGCAAGGCTGCTTGAACAGCACCTTCCACCCTGTGATATTGATCACCTAGCAGGAAAAGGGGCAACAGATGCATGGGATCACCACCTCTTGCAAGCTCTCTTCCAACTCACACACCATCTTGACCGAGAACTAAATTGTTGCTATGTTCCAACATCCACAATATTTTTCATTTATTCACTGTTCCTTCAGTGTCACTGGGTCAAAATTCTGGAAGTCGCTCCCCAGCAGCATTGTGCATGCACCTACACCGTATGTACTGCAGTGACTCAAGAAAGCATCTCACCGCCACCTTCACAAGTGCAATTGGGAATGAATGCTGGCCAAACCGGCAATGACCATGTTCTATGAATGAGCTTTGAAAAAGTAATACTGGAGAAATTAATGGGATTGAAAGTTAACAAATCCCTTGAATGTGATGATCTAAGTCACAAAGCATTAAAGGAGATGGCATTGGAATTGTGAATGCATTAATCATCATTTTCCAAATGGAATCTAAACCATATAGATTCAACAACAGTTTGTGCAGGTTAGGAGGTAGAGTAAGCTACTATTCAAGAAGGGGAGAGATAACATGGAACTGCAGACCTGTTTGGTTGACATCAATAGTTGTAGGGAAATCCGTTTTAAAGTGTACCATAACTTGGCACTTAGAAAATTATAGTAAGGTGGGGCAGAGTCATCATTGATTTCTGAATGGGAAATCATGTTTGACAAACCTGTTGATATTGCTGAAAAAGACAAATTTTGTTGAAGCTTTTCTTTTTACACTTAGCAAGGACAATTCATAAGCTTGGTAAAACAGGGGGAGATAACCTGCTAGGATTTATGATGAGAAACGTTCCAAAAAAACTCAACCAAACTCAGACTTAGCCAAAAAATCTATCAAGCCCATCATCTCAGATGCCAGTTTAATGTTTAATGTTCCTCTGGAGCAATTTAAACCATTATTTTAATTTGTGCTAAACTATTAAGGAATGTTCTTTTTGTAGCCAGTATAATTTAACGCCTGTGTAATTTAGAAATTTAAGTCTAAAACACACATGATTCATTTTCAGCCAGTTACCATAGGTGATAAATAAACAAGAATTGCAGAGGCTGAAATCTGAAATAAAAACAGAAATTGCTAGAGAACTCAGCAAGTCTGGCAGCATCTGTGGAAAGAAACCAGAGTTGATTTTTTGAGTCCAGTGACCATAGACGATAAGCTATTTTTCAATTATCTTTACAATAGTCAGAATTTACTGCTTTACGAGCTCACTTCAATGTGAAAGTTTCCTGGAGTGTCGGAGGCTGAGGGGTGACCTTGTGGGAGTTTATAAAATCATGAGGGGCATGGATAAGGTAAATGATTAAGCTCTTTTCCCCAGGTTAGGGGAGTTCAAAACTAGAAGGCATAGGTTTAAGGTGAGGGGAAAAATTTAAAAGGAACATAAAGAGCAACTTTTTCATGCAATGGGTGGTGCATGTACGGAATGAACTGCCAGAAGAAGTGTTGGAAGCTGGTACAATTACAATTACATTTAAAAGGCATCTGGATGGTTGTATGTTTAGGAAGGGTTTACAGGGATACGGGCCAAATGTTGGCAAATGGAACTAGATTAATTTAGGATATCTGGTCAGCATGGACGAGTTGGGCTGAAATGTCTGTTTCCCTGCAGTACATCTCTATGACTTTATGCCTGCATTTTTCTTTTCTTTCTTGAAATTCGGTATTTTTACTCTTTTTCGGTTATTGAGCTGAATTCTTTCCACTCAGGAGGACGCACCAATGCCTTTTCCTTTAGACTGATTATACATACACTTGTCAAAGTCTAATGAAAAGACCATTTACCTGGATCTTCTGACCTTAAAATTCCATACTAGCACCCTGTTATTAATTGCTTCTTGACCAGGTATAATCTCATTTTCAGCTTTGAAATCAGCACTATTATTTGTTATTATCACTGTGCACTTCACCTATTGTTTGCTTCAATCTCAACTCCTGTAGCTTGACCATTAATTGGTAAGTTTACCCACATGCAAGCATTGTTACCACAATTACAACCTGTTGTTCTCCTGCTGAACCCTATTACAATGTAAGGTGGAATGGATTCAGCAAATGATACTTTCCACTGAATTAGTAACTTGTATTGTCTCTGATGTAATTTTGTACCTTCAGAGGCATTGAAACTATACGGAAAACCAGTTCTTTTAATTTGTTCTTAGAATCTGTGTAACACAGACAAGACAGAGTTTATTGGCCGCCCTTGTGAGCATAAGCCAGCCAATTAACAGAAAACTGGAGTCACATGGGTCACAGCAAGTAGATGTGGCACGTTGCTTTAGTTGAACCAGTTGGATTTTTACAATGAACAGACAGCTTTCAGCTAGCCTTCAAATGACAATTCTGTTACATTCAATTTTGCAACTTTCATGGTGGGATTTGAATTCATAACCTCTGAATTTTTGGTCCAGTTCCATACCATTAAACTGCTGTACCCAGATCCAGGTATTTCAGGTTGACATTGTTTTTCACTAATGCTTTGATTATTAAGTATCTATTTATTTTGTACTTGGCCTCATCTTATATTTTCTCCATCTAGATTAATAAAATCAAAGCTGAAAGGCAGGCAGAAAAGATGAATACAGAGCAATAATAGACGCTTTTTGCTTCGGCTTACATATGGTTAGCATGTAAGAGAACTGAATTATGTGATATTGCATCACATCCTGTGATTATATGCATATTAGAATAAACATAATATTTAAATGGTAAGATTTAACTGAAGTGACAAATATATTATGACAACAATAATTATAATAGGTTTCATTCCATGTAATCCCATGCTCTCAACCAACAACCTAATTCGATTTCTTGTCTTGTGACTTCTTGAACTCGGCTCAACTGCTCTCATCCGATAGTAACATGTGCTATTTATTTTCTGTTTCAAAA
Organism: Rhincodon typus; assembly: GCF_021869965.1. Lineage (NCBI taxonomy): Eukaryota > Metazoa > Chordata > Chondrichthyes > Orectolobiformes > Rhincodontidae > Rhincodon > Rhincodon typus. The sequence continues at coordinate 1,977,258 of NC_063335.1, forward strand.
TAATCTTTCTTACAGTAATAAAAGTAGCATGATGTATTAATTGGCACCGCAGTCATTGTTCTTCTATTTATATGGATAGTCAGTCTTCAGTCTTCCAAGTTTCCTACATCAACCTTAGAGTGCACTGCATATCTTTACTATTGTACACAGAATGTTAATTTTCATGACATTTGGTACTGCTTATATCTTAGTCTGTCATCTATCTGGCAGTAGTTTAGTGGAGGCATAATATCCTCATTTGGGAGGAAAATCTCGTATCAGTGTCTTGCAGAATACTATTCAAGGAAATGCATCCTGGAAGGCAGTCCTATCTTGCTTAAAGAATAAATCAATCAATGGACTAATCTTTCAGAATTCTTTGCTACTTTGACCTCACCCCAATGCTGCTTTAACTGTTTGAATCTTTCTGCCTGAAGTAACTAATTCAAGCTGACTTCAAAAAAAAAAATTGCATTTTTATGTCATCTTTCAGGACCAATGGATATCTCAAGAGTTTCACAGCTAATGGGGTATTTTTTGTAGTTTTGTACAGTTTTTCTACTGTAATGTAGAAAACACAGCAATTAATTGGTAAGTTTACCTACATGCAAGCATTGTTACCACAATTACAACCTGTTGTTCTCCTGCTGAACTCCCACAAACAGAAATATAGTAATGACAAGGTGATTTTTTTTTCTACTAAATAGTTTGAGGGATAAATATTGACCAGGACACATTGGGATAACACATTTGCTGTTCATCTCAGTAGTGTCTTGGGATCTTTGCATTTTCCTGAGGAAGGAGATGGGATCTCTTTTCAACGTCTGATTTGAGACATCAGCTCTGAAAATGGAGTGTTGCCTCAGTACTGTATTTGAGTATTGATTTTAATTCTCAAGTACTGAAGTGGAACATGGACCTGGAACCATATTGCATATGCCACTACTTGAACAATAGCTGACTGATAAGGTGATAAATGTGTTGCCTTGTGAATTTCAGTTATGACAAAGAAACAGCAGGATTCATTAGAGTATTGAAATTTGTGACTTTTGATAGGTATGTAGCAATGATGCCCCTGTGATGTTGCTGCTTTTGTGCTTCTTGATGATGGAGATTCTTTCGAAGTAAACTTTGACAACATGTTGCTTTTCATCCTTTAGACTATAGCCATGGTTTGGAGAGGCAGGAAATTATGTAAAATGGCAGCAGTTCCAATTGAGCAGACAGCTGTGTTCTGGATGGTCATTTCAAATGATCTGAACAAGTAAGAAGCTAACAAATTATAAACTTGGGAGTGTCCATTTTTTTTTTCTTTATTCCCCTTGGTCTTTATAGACTTAGGGGTGGTCTTTGTTTAGGCTGCAATTGCATCTGGCTCTTGGCTAAGAAAGGGATAATAATCAGTCATGGTTGTTTCCTCCAGATGTCTTTCCAGTAACCTTTGTGCAAAAATGTGCATTTGTGAATTCCAGTTGAGCAGAGGTTAGTTCTCTCCATGGTAGAACAGTCTGACCGTCGCTGCCAAACCTACATGGAAAGCTGGCCATGTGGTAGAATTGTCAACCAGTTTAGGATATGACACTGCAGATTGTTACATTATTCAAAGATCCAAATGAGACAGTAATGAGAAAACAAGAAGTAAGACATTGGATCAGGGCTGTTCTTTATGCAAAATATTTTTATTTAAATTATCCCTTGCCTCCATTTCAAAAAGACTGTAATTGAGAGACAAGTCATTCTGAATATCTATTCCTGAGATCTTCTGGATATTTTTCTTGTGAAACTCAGAAAGAACAGATGTGACAGATGGAATGATGAGCTCAAATGACACAGTCAGCTAATCTTCCACTGAAAACCAATGAACTGAGTTCAGAACTAAAAAAAGCCTTATATTGGGAAGGTGTCCATTAGATTGTTTTTGTAGTAAATTAAGTATTCTCTTTTGATATGTTAATATTCGGCTCATGGTATTACTGGACGAGTCAGATCACAGCATGAAATCTGGTCTGATAAATTGTTTTTTTACATTTTTTAATTAATGTGCTGGTCAGCCATTAAAACATACTCACACGAGGCTGCAGAATTTCTTTAACAATTGAACAGAGCTTTATTACACAAAACACAAAAACAAGCTATCTGGACGTAGAAAACAGTTAAGAAATATCTTAAAACAACATGGCAAGACAAAGTTTTCAACCAACTTCCCAGTGCAATCATCTTAGAGATTCAGTTCCAGAGAAAACACCCTTTATATCAAATCTTTAAGTTCTGCTTAACTGATTGTCCCTAGTTTCTGTCTTCTTAACAGTGGAGTTTATTTACATGAGTACTCACAAAATTGAGGGATGAAACTTTTTCAGCTTTTAAGAAAGCCTGCAGATTTCTAACCGTATGTTCGGGTTTAGAAGTTGCACAAACTAAACCCTTTTGTTGGGATAACAATGTATTGCCTGAACTGCTCTGAAAGAAAGCCTCGTTTCTTAGACAGAAACTATGCTCTGAAATCCATCAGGTCTCCTCCAAACTGTCTTAAATAGTTTTCATCTCTGGATTTTCTAAATTCAAATGAATTCTTGATTATTCAATACTGAAAATAGGCTAAGGACTTTAATGTTTGCCTGTCACAAACCACCACAGTATAAATAATTTTCCATTAACACTGCATGGGTTCCCTGATGTCTGATACATACTGGATTAGGTCACTGTTCCAGAAGGACTGTCTAACCTATTTGTTTTTAAATGAAAGCCCTTCACAGCCCTTCCTATACCATATGTTTGAAATCAAGACTCTAAAAATGTGAGATAACAAGGTGTAGAGCTGGATGAACACAG
>NC_063335.1:1995068-2016748 GCF_021869965.1 Rhincodon typus
AGACCCTTCATCAGAAAAGCTTTTCTGATGAAGGGTCTAGGCCCGAAACGTCAGCCTCTCTGCTCCTATGATGCTGCTTGGCCTGCTGTGTTCATCCAGCCCTGCACCTTGTTGTCTCTAAAAATCTAAATATAATTGTTTGAAGAATATTTCATTTGGAAATTTCCAAGTTCAGAATATTCCTTTCTTCAAATCCAATATTAAGTCTACCTTCTGTCTTCCATCCGATGAAAATTGAAAACAAGTTAGATCTTAGCCCCCAGTCTAAATACCCTGCTCTTCAGTTCAACTCCAATATATAAAGTCAAGCAGAGCAAGAGAAGAAATGCTGACTGAAGTTACAGAAGTTTGACCCACCTTGGGACGACGGAAAATATTTTTAATTATCACAAATAAACCTAGTGGCTTTGAGTGAATGTTTCATGACATCACATCATGAGCAAGTAGTTAGTTAACTTGCCAAATTGTCCTTTGGAGGAGTATAATATGTATTGTGTCTCAAAAGTGAGTACTGGATAATTTGCTCAAAGTTTGATGGATTGAGTGCAAAGGGACCACAAGATTCTTGTGGTTTACAATGGATTTGTTCCAAATTCATTTGTACAGAGGCATTTGTTTCATTTTTTCTGGCATATCTATTTAAGCCAACATAGTTTAAGATTTCATAACCATTTTATCCAATAAAAATGCTGTTTCAGAAACTTCAATTACATATTTCTCTGTGTCTAGTAGAAAATGAAAAGTTTGTAAGTCTTAACTTCAACATATGCTATCATTGCAGAAAGATTGGAGATCATTTGAGCAGTGTATGTCAGTAACGTAATACTTCAAGAAAGGAAAAGGTGGATTAGCATAATTTTGTATGTAAACCATGTACAGAAAACAGCTTTCTGTTGACCGGATGATATAGCAGTTAAATGTTGGTGAATATCAGAGAATAGTAGAGTGATGCACTGCCACAATCACACCGCTACCGATGTCAAGTAAAACTAATATAGGGCCAACACTTCATGTTATTTATAGTCAACATGACTAGGCTATTGATATTGGCAATCCAAAGAGTTCCATGGCAAAGCCAAAATTAGCACCATTTCAGGCCAGTAAATAGGTTAGGATTTCAAAAACTTAAATTGTATCGATGCCCTGCGTTTAGAGCCATAGAGCTGTACAGCATGGAAACAGATGCTTCGGTCCAACTTGTTTATGCCGACTAGATATCCTGAATTAATCTAGTTCCGTATGGCCCATATCCCTCTAAACCCTTCCTATTCATGTACCCATCCAGTTGCCTTTTAAATGTTGTAATTGTACCCACCTCCACCACTTCCTCTGGCAGCTCGTTCCATACATGCACCACCCTCTGTGTGGAAAAGTTGCCCCTTAGGTCCCTTCTAAATCCTGCCCCTCTCACCTTAACCAAATATCCTCTAGTTTTGGACTCCGCTACCCTGTGAAAAAGACCTTGGCTATTCTCCCTATCTATGCCCCTAAAGATTTTATAAACTTCTATAAGGTCACCCCTCAGCCTCCGATGCTCCAGGGAAAATAGCCTCAGTCTATTCAGCCTCTACCTACAGCTCAATCCCTCCAACCCTGGCAACATCCTTGCAAATCTTTTCTGAATCCTTTCAAGTTTCACAGCATCCTTCCGAGAGCAGGGAGACTAGGATTGAACGCAGTATTCCAAAGATTACAAGATGTAAACATAACATTTTTCTAAAAGTTATTATCATCTGCTTTGTAATGTTTTAGGTAAGAAGTTTTATCTTTGAGTTCTTTTTCCATTTGTAAATGCAACATGTGTGTATTACATAACATTTCATGGAATATTACAATATAGCCCGCAACATATGCTTAAAAACACCCCGCTCCATGTGTCTATGTCAATGTTAATGCTCCACATGAGTCTTCACCCATCCTACTGTATTTTACATTGTCTTATCCCAATTTGTGCCAGAAATCTTTTGCATTATGCAAAAGCATAGTAATAATTTTAACAGTCACATAATTATGATTTAAAATCATTTGTATTAATGAGAAAACCATTTTCATTAAAATGTTTGGAAGACTGAGAAGCAGCATTCCGACCAGCACAAGAATCATAAGAATCTTCTCAACAGCCCTGTGAACAGGAACCACTAAACAGCTTTCACAATCTACTCCTTCATCCTCAACACCCATTTTTTGTGTGTGTGTGTGTGTGTGTGTGTGTGTGTGTGTGTGTGTGTGTGTGTGTGTGTGTGTGTGTGTGTGTGTGTGTGTGTGTTTTAAAAATCTTTAACTTTATGATGACTTTGGAAATAATGGGGCCTGATTTCCAGTGCACTACCTTAGTCAGATGTGAAATTCCGAAGTTGATTCTCAGGTGAATATGAGGTTGGAACATGTTAGGGGACACAGGGCTTTTAAAAAAAGACAAAAATCTGGCTGTCTCAGCATGTGGCTTTTCACAAGTTTAAATTGGATGGGTAGGGGCCATCATGATGCATTGGAAAATTGACAGTGGCTATTGAGTTTTGATCTTCCATTTACCCAATAATGAAACATGAATACAAGCAGTTTGCAAGCTCCATGGAGCTGATTTTTACATTTTGTGCATACTCCAATGGTTGCTGGGCCATCCACCTCCACCATGCATGCCCCCCCACTCATGAAAGTTCAAGTTGAGGCGGATTTCAGCACGTCTGTGTTCTCCAGACGCAGACACCCTTGGGATCACCTGACCGAGCCTCCAGGGCCAATGAGCTCCATTGTCAAGCAGTCTGCCCCTGTGCAAGCAAGTCCCCTTGATCCCCAATCTTTCCTTCCCCTTGTTTCTCTGACAGACTCAGTGGACTGACTGTGGCCCATCCCCTTGAATAACCTGCTTCAGAGCCAGAAACAACACTGAGACATAGCAGGAAGGAAAGAAAGAAAAGTCTGATCAAGATGAGCAAAGCTTATATAGGACAATGGGTTCTGCTGGCACTTTTTCCCCTCTTGGTCAAACATCCCAAATCTCTGTTTGCAAAAGTGATAATGTGAATGAGATGGACAGCAATGTGTGGGTCAGGGAGGTGCACAGCATACAGGGAATGAACGTATTCAGATTACCAATGATTTGGAACCCCACAGATCTATGTTCTGTACAGCACATGGATCTGTGTGTACTGTTCTTGCTCTCTGAAGAGCCTCACATTGGTTGACCTTGCAGCCCCCTCGTTCACAAATCGAGAGACTTACCCTGCTGACTCTTGGTATGGTTGTAGCCATTTTCTTTCATATTGCATAGTTTTGATTTCCAGCAAGATGTAAAGCAACAACAAATTTTTATGGGCAATGGCCTCCAGCCTCCATCTCTATGAACCAGTAAGGCCCCTGAACATCTAGATCTCCTTCCTGAAAGCATTTCACATGAACTCTCTAGAAATGTCAGCTCCCCAGTCCCTACATAACCCATCTATCTGGGCCTGTATCCACCCACCTTTCCCCTCCACCCTTAACATATGATGTGGCCATGCCAGGTGTGGTCATACACTGTCCCCCCAGTAAAGCTAGGGTGCTCCTGACCATAGACAGCCCCATCTTGCCTTATCCCATTCTCATCCATCCTTTGCCACACTTTCCCCCTTAACAGTGCTGTTTCCCCTTCACATATCAGGTTCCTTGTAATCTTCCCGGACTAGTTTGCAGCCTCCAATCACAATCCATGAGTAGGTTCTCAAGATTCCTTCCTGTGCAAGCAAGTCCCCTTGATCCCCAATCTTTCCTTCCCCTTGTTTCTCTGACAGACTCAGTGGACTGACTGTGGCCCATCCCCTTGAATAACCTAATTGGATAGCTCCAGGCGAGATATGTCTAGATCCCTGACTGATTCTTGTACATATGGTCAACTATGTTAGCCATACCCCCAGACTGATCGTGACGCACTCTGGACTGCAGAGGCATGGACCTCCTCACCAAGAACACCCCACCTGGACACCCCATTGTGGCCAGTCTCCTGGAGTGGCAACAGAGGCTGCCCTTGACTAACTGTGTCAGGACCCCCTGACTAATGCCTCCATCAACTTAAGTGAGGTCTACTGTCTTAAGACCGACACTTGCTGCTTAATTGCTGAACATGCAGTGAGTTCACTGCGTAAGCTGCTGGCACATGGTGCAAATGTAAGACTGATGAAGCACACTGCCACTCAGCAAGATGTACGACCCCCTTGAATGAGGACTGCTGAGCAGCAATGCATGCTGCCATTTTTTATTCATTCATGAGATGTTGGCATCACTGTCTGGGCCAGTATTTACTTACCATTTCTAGTTGCTTTTGAGAAGGTGGTGGTGAGCTGCCTTAGATCCACAATGCTAATAGGGAGGGAATTCATGAATTTTGAGCCAGTGACACTAAAGTAATGGTGATTTTATTTCTAACTCAGGATGGTGAGTGGCTTGGAGATGAACCTGCAAGCGGTGGTGGTGTTCCCATGGATCTGGTCTCCTTGTTCTTTGAGATGGAAGTGGTTTTTGGTGCTGTCTAAGGAGCCTTGGTGAATATCTGCCGTGTATCTTATAGATGAGCGTTGGTTGGGGAGAGAGTGAATATGGTACCAGTTGAGCAGGCTGCTTTGTCCTGGATGGTGTCAAGATTCATTAGTGTTGTTGAAACTGCACACATCCAGGCAAGTGGGTAGTATTTCACCACATTCCTAATTTGTGCCTTGTAGATGGTGTACAGGATTTGGGAAGTCAGGAAGTGAGTTACTTTTAGCAGGATATCTAGCCTCTGACCTACTTTTGTATCCACTGTAATTACACGGCCAGTCCAGTTCCATTCCTGCTCACTGGTAACCCCTAGGATGTTGACAGTGGGGGGATACACCACTGCTGATAACACCATTGGATGTCAAGGGACATTCAAGTTAGAGATGGTCAATGCCTAGTTGTGTGACTGTGCTAATAGGCATGGCAAGGCAAGGCAATGATACAATGAGCATGCAAGTAAGCACAAAATGAGTAAGCACTTAAAGAGCAAACGAACAGCCTGAGATGGTCTATCTGTGAGCTCAGTACCTGTCCCTATGCACAAGATATCTTTCCAGCAGTCTTTCAATGCTAGTGTGCCCTGCAATACAGGTCTCTGCTTCTTAAGCATCCATGAGGATCGTGAGGGGTTGGAAAATATTGGAGACAAATATCAGTGGATGAGGGGTACATGTGGCTAGTACTCCGAGATGCTGTTAAATGGTGAGTAAAATGGAGACTCTTCGTAACCAGGAGCGAGTTGCATTTACCCAGTGTTCGTTCTGACTTCCATGTTCAGAATCCTCTGCATCTTATTTGCTTGTAATGGGTGCTATGATGGGAAGCTGCAAATTACTGAGGCAAGATATGCAATTAATGTCTTTAACAAGCAATAATGCTGCTTAATTAGTAGCTCAGTCTCTAGCAAGAAGCTTGTCTTAATGCCTGGAATTGAATTAAATGATGCAACAAGTCGCTCCTAACACTGAGATGGGCCTCAATGGACTTCTTGAGTGATTTTGCCACATTTTTTGCCATAGTAATTCAGGCTCCGATAAGATTCTGCCCATAGTCTCCTTGAATTAGCCCTCATTAAACAAAGGGACATGTGAATTACCGAGATCATGTGATTGTCCATATTTATTAGACATTGCTGAAGAGTTGGTACTGTTTGTAGCCCAGATGATTTGCAGCAATGACCAGCTTGTGTATGACTCATTTTTAAAGTATTGACTGGACGTTTATAATATGACATGCTTGTACTAGGCATGTCATGACCAAAAGCTCATTCGTGGAGATCTAAGGTATCCTTCAGCATTAGTTGGTTTAAGGAATGCTTATTTGTCAGATGTCCTGTACACGATAATACAGCCACGTGAATTAATTTCAAAATTGTCCAAGTTCTCAGACCAGAGTCTCAGCTTTATCGCGCCACATAGTAGGCATCCGCCAATGTCTCTTCCAGATGAGACCCATCAACCTTCCTGAAATAGCTCCACATCCCATCACTGAGTCACCCTTTATTTAGACATGCATAGTACTTGACACTGATTCAGTTAGCACAGAGCCAGCTCCTAGAGGAGAGGAGGGGAGGAGGAGAGAGGAGAGGAGAGGAGAGGAGGGGAGAAGAGGAGGGGAGAGGGGAGAAGAGGAGAGGAGAGGAGGAGAGGAGGGGAGGGGAGAGGAGAGGAGAGAAGAGGAGAGGAGGGGAGGAGAGGAGAGGAGGGGAGGAGAGGAGAGGAGAGGAGAAAGATGAGAGGAAAGGAGAAAAGAGCCGATCCGAGCCTTTGTAGTCACATACACTCCATTGAGTGCAGTGAAAAGTTTGTAATGTCGCCTCTCGGAAAGGGAAATAAAGCATTCCACCCTTCACCAGTGCCCACCTCTCCCTAAAGGCATCAAGAGCATTGGTCGACACCACGTGCTTCCTTTCCAGGGACACCCGGGCTCAAATACAGCCATGGAAGAGGGGCAGGCAGTCAGCATAAATGACCACCCCCATGGCCCGCTGCCTGGACCTGTTAATGACCAGCTTGGCCAGGCCCAGGAGCAGACCCACGAGAAGATCCCCTGACCTGCCCACTCCCCTCCACACCAGGTGCCCAAAGGTCAGGAGTGTGGGGCACAAGTGCTACCAAACGCAGAGAATATGATCTTTGAGATAATTAAAAAGGGAGTTCCAATGCCCACACTCAATATACACATGGTCCACGGACTGCACAGTGCCACAAAACAAACAGTTGGGCTGGGAGTTGCACAGGACTGCTGCACACAACACCCTCCATCCCAGATTCCCCATGGGAAAGAGGGACGACTCCCACATAGAGAGACCTGCACTGAGGATTTCCACCATCCGGTGGTAAATGGGCACATAAAGTCGTGCCCAGGTACCCGTCTAAAATCAATACTTCCTGTGTTCTGCAGGCGGTTCAGGTTGTGGGGCACAGGCTCCCTGGGGAGGTACGGGATCCTGGGGCCAATGTAAAGGCAGGGGTACGCGCAGATAGGATCCAACTGCACACCTGAGCATCCTCCAACTGGTGCACAATGTTGGGTCCGAGCACTGCCATTTTAGGGCATTGGATGGCAGTGGTCACAGGCCGGATGTCTACCATCACCCTGTCTGCCAGTTCCTGCGGCAGCATCCAGCCCAGGCCCCCGCCACCCAGCAGATGCCCAAACCTGGTCATCCCTGCAGCCACAGCCCTCCCCTCCGCCAGCCACATGAACCTGCAATTGTAGAGGCGTGGATTCCTAAGCAACAGCTCTCTGATGATAGTCGCTACTCCTGATGGAGAGTAGATCCGGCACAAATCAACCATATCCCAGACAGTGATCAAGTCCTGGTAAAAGACATGCAACATCTCGAGGGCAACTTGCAAACCCTTGTGGTCGATAAACAGGAGCTGCATGTTGTAATTGAGTCTACGCACCTGGTGAAAAAGTTACATTGCCAGGATGCAGCACCGAGGAGGAGGATCAACGTAAAGGTTATCGCTGAAGGTGGAAAGTCACCACCTGGGTGTGGATGTACGCCGGTAACTGACCACCCTCCTGAATGGAGACTCTCAGAAATTGTGCCATGACCCAATGCGGCTTTATGTCCCTGAAGAAGTGAACCAACGTTCTCTGGATGTCAGCGACAAAACTAGAAGGAGGGACCAAAGGGACTAGCTGGTACCACAACATGGAGGACACCGGCTGGTTTATGAGCAGCATTTGGCTCCTGTAAGACAGCACTCAGAGCAGGCCTGAGCAGCGGCCTAAGCGAGCTGAGACTTTGGCCTCCAGCTCCTGCCAATTTGCCGACCAGGGTCCCTCAGCCGGGCTGAGGTAAACCACCAGATAGAGGAGATAGGTGGTGCTCCAGCTGAACTCCTGTAGCTCCTCTGGCAGAGAGTCCACCCACCACGGAGCAACCAGGAGTCCAGGACATTTGGTCCAGTTGATCCAGGTGGAAGTTGCTGCCGAGTACACTGCCTGATACTCGTGCTGCCTCCCCAGGTCAGCCGGGTCAGTGAACGTGAGGAGCACATCATTGGCATAACTGGGAAGGACCACGCCCGCGCCTGGCCCATGCAGAACCAGCCCCAACAACCTCCTCCTCAAAAGGCACAGGAAAGGTTCCACACACAGGGAATACAGCTGGTTGGACAGGGGGCAGCCCTGATATACCCCTGTCCCGAAGCGAAGGTGCACTGTCAGGGACCTGTTAACTTTAACCAGACACTCTGCGGTGGTGTATAAAACTTAGTTCCGGGTGACAAACTGTCTCCTGAACCCGAATGCCTGCAGACCCTGTCGAATTCCTTCTCCTGACCAAAAGACAGGAAGGCATTCGACAGACCAGTCCTCTGACAAAAATGGATCAGGCCCCAGAACAGATGGACATTGTCATGAATCCTCCAGCCTGGGGTGTGTATGACTGGTCAGGGTGGATCATGTGCAGCACAGATGCCAGGTGAGAAGCCAACATCCTGGCAAAAATGTCATAATCCATGCTGAGGAGGAAGACTGGACACCAGTTCTTAAGGGAACGAAGGTCCCCCTTCTTTGGCAGCAGGACAATGACCACCTTACGCCAAGAAAGGGGCAGCTCTCCGGCTGTAAGTCCCTCCCCTAGGACCTGTGCCAGCGTCAATCAGGGAGGTCCACCTGATTGACATCATTCTAACCACTACCTCTCCCCTGACCAATATTCATTCCTCAACCAAAGCTGAAGTGGTTTTGTCATTCATTTAATTGATGTTTTTGGGATTGACTGCTGTATTGCCGACATTACAACAATGAGTGCATTTCAGAATATTGTGGGATGTCCCAAGATTATGTAAAGTTATTTTTGTACCAATGTGCACAGTTCAATACTAGAATGTATTTTTTAAGGAAGCTGTCAATTCTATTTTAAATAAAATATAAAAAAAACTATACTATGCTTCAACATTGTTTTGTTACTTTCCACGATCACTTCTTTGGATTTTTAAAAATACATTGATCAAATAGTGAATGCTGCCAATTTGGAGAAAAGGCTAATGAGCTATAGTTATTAGTGATCCCGTCAGTCAAGGAAACAACAGTGAACGACAAGTGAGAGTCATTTTACTGATACAAAAATCCGTCATAATAGTATTGGTACTTTTGACTTGTATTTTCCATGATTGTGAGCACTAACCTCCTATCACACCCAAAATGCCCTCTGTTAATTATCAGTGTATTCCTTCAAGAGATTGAAAAGTTATTATATACCACATACCCACTGCCTTTATCTTCAGATTAGCACAGGACAAAGTAATATCTGTTGGTAAGCCATGTGAGGGGAGGCTTTATCAAGTATTATTTATACTTGCCAAATAGTGCTGATTGAGAACAACAAAAAGAAGTGTTGAAGTAAAAATGTTTAGTTCAGGTTTATTTTCCCATCTCTCTGTAAAAACTGTTTTCTCACAGGGCCCGAATTCTGCTGGCAAAGATTGAATATTTTTTCAAAGCACTCAGTATCTTTTACATACAAAGTTTGACTTCATTGCTATTGCAGACTTTGATCTGTTTATGAGGCTAACCTGGCACCAGTCATCATTCTCAATGACAATAATTCAATGTTGGAGTTATGCCGAAATCCTGAAAACATGAGGGTATAATTTTCTTCGTATCTGACATCTAATGGAGGTGTGTCATATGTTTCTTACCTGCACTTGATTTAGCTTGATAATACTCCTGTTCAGTCAGTTTAATGCCAGGATTTACAAATGCGTTTCATTTTATTTAAACCAAAGCTAGCCTTTTTCACCAACAGAATAAAGATTTAATAGTTAGGCAGACAGCTAAAATGTCTGTAAAACTTCTTCAATCACTGTGTAACTGATTCTTAATCTTGGAGAACAATACAAATCTTGGAGACAATGTACTCAGTGCTTCTGCGGAGGAGGGGGTGAGAGGCTTTGCACTCAGTTTGACCCTACTAATATTTTTGGTACAAAAGTTTAGGCTATAAAGCACATACTGAACAATGGGTGAGTCAAAGAGATTTACACGGTGGTAATGAGATCAGTAGGTACTTAAAAAAACAAGACAAAAGCTCAACTGATGTGAGCTTGTTATCTAAATAGGGGGGATTGTACTGAGCCTTCAACTACCCCTACTTGTTATGTATTTTCAATTATGTTATGCAGGTTGTAAAATCCTGGTGGCTTATCAGTGGTTTCAAATTGACTCATAATTTTGAGGGTGGGCTCAAATGTGTATGTTTCTATGTCAGTTTAGAAACGAAGGGTTTTTTAGTGCCATGAAGTGTGTGAATCTCTGCCCTGCTTACGTTCTGAAACTCTTGCTAACTAGGACAGTCATTATGACTTAGCATCTCAGCTCAATCCTGCTGTGTTTCAATACATTTTAGGCTATCCATCCCCCATGCAGGGCAGCTGGTAGTTGAAGTGTTGGTGTTGTTTGGTGGTTTTGTGTGCTGTCTTTGATGTCTCAACTTTGCCTCCACGTGTTCTTATAAGACTATAAGGCCATACGACATGAGAGCAGAAGTAGGTCATTTGCCCTTTAAGTCTGCCCTGCCATTCAATTAGATAATGGTTTAACTGATGATCCTCAGTTCCACTTCTCTGTCTTTTCCCTGTATCCCTTGATTCTCTTATTGATTAAAAATCAGTCTATCTGAGCCTTGAATATACCACAATAACACAGCCTCTACATCCTATGGCAGTAAAGGATACCACAGATACACTACCCTCTGACAGAAGAAATTCCTCTTCATCTCTGTGCCAAATGGGTGACTTCTTACTCAGAGATTATGCCCTCTGATCCTAGACTCTCCCACAAGAGGAAGCAACCTTTCCGCATCAACCCTATTGAGTACCCTAAGAATCTTATATGTTTCAAAAAGATCATCTCTCATTCTTCCTCACTGAGTACATACCCAGCCTACTCAATATCTCCTCATAAGAAAATGCCTCTAAAACCAGGATCAATCCTGTGACCCTTCTCAGGACTGCCTCCAATGTCAATGTAGCTTTTCTGAGACAATAGAGTAAAAATGGTTCACAGTATTCCAGGTGTGATCAAATAGGGCCTGCATGGTTTTATATTTTTACAGCCCAACATTCCATTTGTCTTCCCTAATACCAACTGAACTTTTTGTGATTCATGCATGAGGACCCTTCTGTGCTGCAGCTTTCTGCAGTCTTTCAGATTTCTTGTCTCATTTATATAAAAATATAGTGCAAAGTGTTTTTCTCATGATATATGCGAAGTGTCGCCACACTCCGACGCCATCTTGAAACAGACTCCGACGCCATCTTGAAACAGACTCCGATGCCATCTTGAAACAGACTGTTCCAAACAAAGTTACCATACACAATGACACGTGATAACTCCACATCTAAAAACAAAGGATTCCTTCTCTATGATAGATAAAGCAGCTCAGGAAATATTTAATGGATAAGCAGAATTCAAGTGAAGATACACAATTGCTAATATTAGTGTATCAGCTACATTTATATGAAAGGATACCATCTCAGAAGAGTTACTACATTTGTTGCCAGTCCCAGATAATACAGCTAAAGTCAACATCAACGAGTTTGCCCAACACCGTTCTAAAATAAGGGCAGGGAAGAAATAAGTCAGCATCTCATTGGTAGATTCGAAGACTATGTCTGGCTTCCTAAGTTTATTCTTATACAACCTATTTAAGTACACTATTTGAAATGTCAGTAACTGGAAAATTATTGCTGGTCTCTATTACTTTTTCAGTTTGGGTTTTCTTGTTAGTGTAAAAAAGACAAACAGCTCTACATCCTTATGGCAGGAGGCCAAAAAAGCTAACACAATTCATTAACCACTGACAAAAAAAAAGCCATTTTGAATTGAGGTGTTGCGCTGAAGTTTGACACTTTGCTGGGTTAAGTTGGAGTCATCAGTCCATTAGTGGCTGGTTATTGGAATTGAGAGAGACGAAAGCCCAGTGTGTTATTGAACAGAGTGAACACCTTATCAGAGGATTGAGCCCCTCATTGATCCATTCAGCGAGGCTGGCTCACAGTCAGACTGTGGCGGACTGATGCCCTGACTGGCCAGGATCGCTTTAACCTGGTGAGTCGCTTTCCTTCATTTTCCGCACAGGTTTCCACACAAGCTTTAGCCCAGTCACGTAACTGTTTTACGTAATCTATCTGTGTTAAGTTGTCCAGCTGTCTGTAGACTCTGTGAATCATCCTTCCCACTTGACTGAACAAACTAGCCTGAAGTTACCATTTTTTGTTTGTCCATTTCCCTTTTTGAGTTAGTGTGTTGCATTGACAGTTTTGCAATCCTCCAGTTTTCCAGAATATAGGATTCCAGGAAGATTACTACCAGTGCATCCACTTTCTCTGTATGCATTTTCTTTAATATCCAAGGATGCAATCCAGCACTGATTCGAGTCTTCTGACCTGTTTAATAAACCTTCCCAGATAAACATTCCCCATTTTGGTTGGTCGCAGGGCAGCAAATTATATAAGTCACAGAAATGTTTGATCTTATCAGAGATGCTTTGGGACTATCCTGAAAGGTATTCAGTTACCATTCTGGAAGTCTCCTGCTATGACTGAATACCAGGTAGAGCAGTTGCTTTAGAAGTCTGACTTCAAAAATGTGAATGGTATGTCCCATTCACCTTGCAGCTGTGTAATTTGGCTTGGCAGATGGCATTGCTGTTGGATTCCCTGGATTTGGAAGATCTTGCAAAGGCACTCTGTTGGTTTTTCTCCAATGCTTTGAGGTGCTTGCTCTAGGTTGTCCAAGTCTCTGGAGCATAATTAGTGTGCAGAGATCACAGCTGCCTAGTAATCCATGATTCAGGTTTGAGATCCTGTCTCTCAAATACTCTTTTCCTCAGCAAGTTGCCTGAGCAGGCACATTGTAATCGTTGATGAATTCCAACATCTATGTCTGGTTTTATTGACAGGAAGTAATCAGAATATGGAAAATAGTCCTAGAATTTAGAGAAAGGCTTATTTTCTCACATGCTTTGGTGAAGAAGACATTAATAAGCTTTTCTGGCAAATTGGTGACAAGCAGCTAATGTATGTTTGGCTCACTTTAATGAGGAATCAGCACATAATATTCCTATTCTTGAAGCAACAGATGAAATAAAAGAGTGGTTCTACATTGACCCTCAGTAAACCCGAACCCACGCTCTAACAGATGACACATTGATCCTCCTTGAGGATTTCAGCGCTAGAGCCATGATAGATTGTGGAAAGGTGTGATAGGTGAGGATGAACTAGGGAATACAAATACAAGATCTCTTGGTAACATCCATAGTCCAAACATTGGTACCTGTTTGATTATGTCATCGATCAAGCAAAGGACAACAGATATGTTTGTGTCACTTGGGCCATGATGGATAATGATAAGTAAGTGCTGAATTTCGCACCATCTTAATCCAGTGTGCTGTATCTTGCAGCCTGTCCTCCAAACAACAAAGCAACAGAGGCAATGTCTCAAGAGAATTAACTTTGAAGGCCTCAAAAATCCCCCAAGGTTGGACCTTCTAATTCAGTCCTGGCTGCAGACCTCTCAACTTCCACCAATCAAGAGCTATAGATATATACCCATAGTGCCTGGTCAACCCTAAAAACCACCAGAACAAGCACCTGAGAAGAGTTTCTTTACCTTTCTACAGGAAACATAGTGACTTGCTTGAGGGAATGATCAAGAGATATGGATCATAATTCAGCACAAGTGCAAAACTTTGCAGATGGAAAACTTTGCTACAATTCAAGAGAAAAGCCCTACCAGTTCCTGAAGACAACAGCATAAAACTTCATGTTTACAGTACAGGGAATCCTACATGATTACAGTAGTCATGTAGATCGGTTCAGCTATTAGCTTTGTGAAGCACAGAAGAAGAATGTAAGAACATAATACTGAGGAGCAAGAGTAGGCAATTCAGCCCCGAGAGCCTGCCCTGCTATTTATACAATCATGACTGATCTCAAACAAGATTAGGTTCTTAGACTTGCGTACAATTTCTTGGTTTGCTGGTTGGTATATCACATTTCCACAACCTACCCCAATTTGGATTTTTCACTAGCGGCCATTGTCAAACTTCATAACAATATCCTCATAAATCATCTGTGTCCATCCATACAGGTTTAATTAAGAACAGTAGATTATCTTTGATTGTGACGCTGGATGCAATGCTATGCACATTTATTTAGCTTATCTGATTTTAATCTGGATATTAGCATTGGGATCCTATTCAAAAATCTAATCAATTTTCTAGTGTACATTATAGTTTCACTAGTATGGTAAGAATCTAGAAACCACCAAAGACCATTCAGTCAATTTCTTTCGTCAGTCTTGCAGCAAGTGTCCAGATGATTTTCAGTTAAAAATGCACTCCATTTGTAAATTATTGTATCTTATTGACTTCAGAATCTGCTATCTCTCCTTTGAGCATTGATAGTTACCCCTTTACCTGACACTGTTTGGAAGTGTGACCCAAATATTGACAAATATTTTCTAGCAAAGTCCTTGTACCAGGTGTGATCAAATTACCTATTAGTTATATGAGTGTGTGTCTACAGTGAGGCAAGCCAGATTTGAATTACAGTCATTTATGGTCCACTATGAGTGCACTCATATGTAAGAAGTTTAGCTCTAGAATTTTGATGTGCAACATCTACGTATCTGTTGCAGAAAACCTGATTTTGGAATGTGAGCAACATTGCAATTAAAGAATCAGCTAAGATAGTGTGGGGCTGGAGTTACATATGGGCCAGGCTGGACAGAGTGATATGTTCCCTTCCCTTATCTAACCCGAAGGGCATTTGTAAACCATGTGGATTTTTACAACAAAAACAGCAGCTTTCACAGTCTGGTACTGAGTTCAGTTTCATAACTTTTGCTATGTTGCAACTTGAGCATGTGACCTCTGGGTTACTGATCTGGCTTCACAACTGCATACCCTTCATTGCTCATTAAGTGGAGAGTATACTGCTGAACTGCTGCATAAAAGAAATGGCTTGAAAATTCAGTGGCGCAGTTAACTGTGTTGAACCATAATGTGCTGGATCGAGGTGACAGCAGTCACTATTCGGTAGGTTCAGGTGTATGCCATCAGTTGATAGGATCATGGTTCATCTTCAACCTTAACTCCAGTTCCTACTCAATCACTGTATTACTTGGTCCTTAGAGCACAACAATCAATCTGTTCATATGAGCAATATCCAACAAAAGCCAGATTTATAGAAACAACCTAACAATCTGTGATATTATTGATGTGTTAACAAAATCATCTGTCATATAACTCCTGCATTCTTTAATGTTTCTGATGGTATGGCCTTTGTTTTTGTTCATTCATGGGATGAGAGCATTGCTGGCAAGCCCACTATTTATTGCCCATTCTTAGTTGCTCTTGAGAAAGGTCTGACAGCATCTGCTATGTTGACCCCTTTGCCATAAACAGAACCCCAAGAGGTAGATACCAAAGTAATCTGATTTTAAGACTAAGCAGCTGCACAGGTCCTCTGCTAGGAATGGGCCTATTAAAAACCAAGCAGACACAAACAATAAACAGGCAGGTGAGGAGAAGTGATGAGAAGATTTCCTGCTAACACAGTTCAGGGAAGTAGCTAAAAAGATCCCAACTGTGAAAGAACTATTGACGTGTTCCAGGTCAGTAATTTGCACTTACATCATGGATAATGTTATAAGTGTGTAATGCTTGTTCATTTAAAGGGCCTTTTACAACCACTATGTATTGTCATGCATCCTTTTATGTTAAATTGATAAAAGTTTAATTTCCTTTCCCTTTTCCTTGTAACGTTGCATGTATTTTTAATAGTACTCTTGTGATCCAAATTTTTTTCAAAGAGCTCCTGTTGAAAATATTATATTTGATATTTGCTAAAAAATGATATAATTACTGTTGCTTTTGTTTCAGCTTACAGCTCTAGCTGATGCTGCAGAGGAGAATCAGGCCAACTTGTACCAAGTTTTCACCAGGCTGAAGAGTGGCACCCATTTGTTGGTTCAATTGATTGGCCTGTGGCAAAATTTGAGCCCTGATGAGATGACCATACTGAAGGCTACATTTCTACCACTGATGCAAGATAGCCAGGAATTAGTAAGTGCTATGTAAGGTTGTAGAATATATCGTTTCTCTGCAGAGATGTTTATTCTTGAACAGATACATTCAACAGATTGATGCAGCAGATGCTGTCCAAATGGCACAGAGTTCTTTTGCTGCTGCACTATTTCTAAGAATAACTTTTTTCTTAAATAGAGATTCTTGGGTTTAAATTTACCATTTACAGAAATCATTGTCATGTTATGTTTAAGTGAGAACTGCACATGGGGAAATAAGATTGATATTGGCATCACCTTGAGTACATTTCCCGCAAGAAGATAAACAGATAGTTCAAGAAATGGTCTATGAATACTTTCTTTCACAAATAATGTGTATCATGACAAGGTATTACTTTATGCTCTTGAAAGAAAGTTCTATATAAATGCCCCCTGGTCCCCGAAGGTAATTGAATAAATGTATAGAATCTTCCCAGCACTGCTCTTCAATCTTATTGTCCTTAGAGAGAAAAACTCTAAGCTGCAGCAGCCCAAAAATTCCATCCTGCATAGTATTTGATGTATCAGTTGATCCTATTCCAATAACATTCAATTCTGTTCACATGTCATATGCTTTGTTCTGACAATCTCTTCTATGTCTAAAATTCATCCAAAATACAAAGCCAAAGTTGGCCATTGCTTTCCAGAATCAGTAGTACTGTTTTGTCCTCAGAGCTCATCCACTTTCCATGAAGAACTACTGTTCAAAAGCAATTATTATGTTGTTCATTTCACAGTGAAACAAGACCACATTCTGTGGCTGTTGTCTAATTGATGTTTCATAGCAAGCTACTCATAGTCTCCATTAACAAATATATTGAATTGATACCTACAGTAGACAACTAGTTTCAAACAGAAAATATCCTTTTATTTTTACTGATAGTTATTTGATTCAAAATCTGCTGTTGTATTAAAGCATGTCATACTGAGGCAAAGCTAGCTTATGTTATACCTAATTCAGATGGCAGGTATGTGGATTGTGCAGCTATAATTGTTGAAAGTGTTCATGGTGACATTAATATACAACAAGCTACTTGGCTGACATCACTGCGGACTAATTTAATTTTCTGTTAGTCTCTGTCATTTGTAATTTGTAAGAAATAGGATCATGCTGTATGACCCCTATTCACCATTCAATAGAGTCAAGCTTTGAGTTCAGCTCCATTTTGAACAAAGTCAATGTCCTTGATTCTCTTAGGATTCAAAAATCCACCTGTACAAATGAGTAATATCCAACAAAATTCATCAGGTCCATGAATACAACCAGAAAAATCATGTACAAGATTATTGACATGTTCACAAAACCATCCTTCATAGAGCTCCCAAATCCTTTCATGTTTGGATTCAATGTTTATTACCATTAGGATTTGTCCTTGAGAAGGAGCTGAGCTGTGTTTTTGAACTTCTGCAGTCTGCAGTCCTTTTGATGCAGTTATACTCATACAGCTGTTTGGGAGGAAGTCCTGAGTTTTAGATCCGGTATAGGATTGGCAATATCATTCCATGTCAAAGTGATGCAATGCTTGGAGAGGACCTTTCACATTGTATTGTTCTGATGCATTAGCTGCCCTTGTACTTCTAAGTGGTAGAGTTTGTTGGTTTGGTTGCTGGTAAAAACTGCTGCTGCTGTGTTCCGGTGGTAGAAGGAGTGAATGTTTCATCTGATGGATGGGGTACTCTTTACGTGGCTTACTTTGTCCTGGATAGTGTTGAGCTCTTTAAGTGTTGTCGTAACTACACATTCAGGCAAGTGGAGAGTTTTTAATCACACTCCTGATTTCTGCATTCTAGATGGCAGGCAAGCTTTAGAAGGTGAGGAGGTGAGTTAGTCACTGCGGAATTCCCAACCTCTAACTTGACCTTGTACCCACGATATTTATATGGCAGGCCTAAGTAATGCCTTTGAATGTCTTTGTGAGATGATTAGATTTTCTCTCTGTGATGGTCATTGTCCAGAATTGGTTTGGCGCGGTATTACTTATCAGACCAGGTCAAAATGATCAAAGTCTTGTTGCATGTACCTTAGATGCTGCAGTATTGGATAAGTTGTGAGCAGGACTGACCATTGCACAATCATTAGCAAATATCTCAGCTTCTGGCCTTATATTGGAGAGAAGGGCTTTGATGAAACAGCTGAAGATGGTTAGGCTTAGAACGCTGTCACGAACAACTCCTGCAAGTGAGACACTGACATCTAATTCCCATACCACATTCATTTGCCCTAGATGTGACTCCAACCTGTAGAGAGTTTCCACTGTGAAACGGAGCAGAAACAGCCAATCTTGCTTCTTCGACCTGGCAGGTAGATGCTGCCTGGCTAGGGAATTACAATAGTCATGCAGCAGATAGTCTCCGGTTGATAGAGAAAGCCACTTGTTGATTTACTGCAAAGTAGCAATGTGAGATAGCTGGCTTCTGTTCAACAGTAATTGTTTTGATTCTCTGTCATATTCCTATCCTCTATTGTAAATTCTCCTCTCTCTGCTCATCATGGATCTATACCTGACCTTGCTAATCTTTTCTTTTTCATACACCAAAAGAAGGTTTTATAGTCCACCTTTATGCTTCTTGCTCACTGGCATTCATATTCTCTTTTCATTTTCTTTATCAGTTTCTTGCTGAATCTTTAAGTTTTAAGATTCTAAGTTGCTCCCAATCCTCAGGCTTACCGCTTTTTCTGGTAACAAGATAAGCCAATCTCGTTTTCCTTTGTTAGTCATAGTAAATTCACCTTTCGTGATTTTTTTTGTGTCTTAGAGGAATGAGGACCACATAGAAACATAGGAACAGGAGTAAGCCATATGACCTCTCAAGTCTGTTCTGCCATTCAGTGATTTCATGGTTGATCTGTGGCCTATCTCCATATACCTGCCTTTGGCCTATATTCCTTAATAACCTCATTTAACAAAAAAAATCTGTCTCAGATTTAAAATTAATAACCGATCGAGCATCAACTGCCATTTGTTGAAGAGAGAAGTGCTTCCTAACATCTCTCTTGCATGGTCTGGCCCTTATTTTTAGATTATGTCCCCAGTTCTAGAATCCCCAACCAATGGAAATGGTTTACCCTGTCTTTTCCTGTTAATATCTTGAAGACTTTGATCAGATCACCCCTTGACTTTCTAAATTTTTAGAAAAGGCAAGCATGTTTTGTATAATCTCTCCTAATAACTTAACCCTTGAAATCCAGGTAAGGTCTGTGTCTTTATACTCCAATCCTCTAGATATAAAGCCAAGTAGTACTTCTGTAAATGTCAGCTATTGCCTAACTACTGTCAATTTCTACGCTATAGTTTCCCAATCCACCATAGCCAACTTGCCCTCCAGCCTTCGCCACTTCTTTTGAAGATTTAAGGAAACATTGCAAGGAAAGGCATTTTTCAAATGAATCCCATCTGCCTATTTTAAGTGGTTGTAAAAGATTCTGTGATATATCTGAGGCAGAGTAAAGATTTATCCCAGGATTACCCCTCGACCAATACCAACAGATTTGCTTGTTCATGGTCTTGGTATGCTTAAACTGGTAGACATGTTCCTTTACATGGCAACAATTACATTTTGAAATAATTCATTGACTGTGGAGATTTTTGTTGTAATGGATTTCTGATCACTTGGAATTAGACTTGTTACTATCAAGAAAATGAAAGGCTATCTGCTGAAAGGAGATTCAATTATATCAGGCTGTGGAGATCTTACTTAAAGTGAATTCAAGTTTAATTGGTACATAAAAATTATCTTGATAGCATTGAAAAGAAAATTGTCAGTGGCTGCCAATAATTAATGAGAAACTAACAGACAACCTAATATAAACATTGTTTGGAGCCCTTGTTAGAGAAAAGATATGAACTTTGTTTGCAATTAAAATGTGTTACCTTTAAAATTACCTGCTGCTGCATACAACTCAAAATAAGGAAGCAATTCTTCTTACTAATCAACATTGAAATATCCTTCAGGATTCAAGCATTCTTTGACAGCCTTAATATGTCCCTTTGGTACAGACAAGTACGATCACCAATAACAAGACAATCTCCCATTGGTGTGCCTGTCATTTTAAAAAGTTTGATAATGTTAATCTGACTGGCAAATAATTTCACAAGTTCTTAGGAGAACAGGCTCATTGCCAGAGACTTGAGAAGGAATAGTCTTTTCTATTTGTGTTCTTTATGCAGACTTTCAGGAGACACGTTCAGCTTAGAACCAGAAACAAAGCAAGTATGTGTATGTATTATTGTTAAAATTAACTGTATCAGTAAAACAAGAGGGCTGAAGAATAATGGATCTTTCTCAGACTGTAAGCCGTTCAACCATTTGTCTTCATTTATGAATTTTTTTATCCCTTTTTGAAATGTTAAGATGCTGTAATCCCCAGTGTGAATAGTTCTTTTCCTTACTTGGCAGAGAGTTTATTTGCTTTTCTGGCTGGATTTAATTTCCCTCTTACAGTGGATTCCCTCCTGAAAGCCCACTGCCATCAACTTTATATAAATATAAGTAGCCAGTTTTAACTGATGTTTGTGTCAGCGCAGATAATCTGTGTTTGTGATAGCAATGATGTGTCTTATTCACTATTGTTATTAAGAACTATGTTGACAAATGTAGCCTGTTTACCAGTTTATATCTGAATACTGTGTAATCCAGTATTTCATTACAATAAATAGACTGTTCTTGATGGTTATTCTGAGAAATAATGAAATGATCCTAACAGTTTTATTTAAATATACCTAACAAAATGTAGTATTAAAGATGTACAGAACATGTATTTGCAAACATTATGTGAACAAGAAGTATTGTTTGAAGGCTAAGAATATCTAAATGTAGAGTGTGATCAAATGAATATATAGAGTTCCCTTACATGATTTGTTTCATTTGTGGAATTTATGGAAGTAACTGCTCGGTATAACATGAATTCAGTAATTTCCTTTTTATTGAAAGTTTGATACAATGCACCTATTTAAGGTGGATTTCATTCACAGTTTTGACTTGGCAGTATCTGGAGGCAGGGAATATTGAATTAGGTTCATGTCACATGAGCACAGTAAAAAGTGGACAAGTGACCACTTACGGCACCATCTTAGGTACAAAGGTACTTAAGGTACAGAATTTTAGTTATAAAGCAGAAAAATAAGGAAAAGACAGTTAAATGTTACAGTCCTTCTTATGAAAAAGCAGAAAAGCAAAGAAGCACAGTTACCAGTTGAAGACCACAATCTATGTGCCTGACCCTGCTGGGCTCACCCTCCTCACAAACAATCCCCGGCTTCGGACTCGCCCTCACCATTGCATCTTATTCCTGCTATTGCTGCCGCCACAGACTGCCTGTTCCCACCCTCACCAACACCACCCCGTGGCAGCCTACAGCAGCTCACGCTGCAGGACACTAAAGGCTGTCCCTCCTGCTCTCACCACCACGGCCACAGGCTGCCTATTCCTGCTGTAGCCACTGGCCACCCTGGGCTCCCTAATCCCACTCTCACCGCCTACTACCCCTACCTCCCTACTCCCACTCTCACCGGCTACTACCCCAACCTCCCTACTCCCACTCTCACCGCCTACTACCCCGACCTCCCTACTCCCAC
>NC_063335.1:2016758-2085575 GCF_021869965.1 Rhincodon typus
CCTACTCCCACTCTCACCGCCTACTACCCTGACCTGCCTACTCCCACTCTCACCGCCTACTACCCAGACCTCCCTACTCCCACTCTCACCGCCTACTACCCCGACCTCTCTACTCCCACTCTCATCGCCTACTACCCCGACCTCTCTACTCCCACTCTCACCGCCTACTACCCCAACCCACCTACTCCCACTCTCACCACCTCACCTGACCTGTCATGCCCTGGTGATTTGTCAGCCTTTAAACTCATTAATTTACCCAATTTTATTTTGTTACTGATACTGATTTCCTCCTATTCCATTCTCTCACTGTATCTTTGGCTTTTTAACTCTACTGGGTGGTTATTTTTGCTCTCTTTTGTGAAGACAGAGCCAAAGTATGTGTTTAATTCATCTGCCGTTTCTTTTGTTCACCATTATGATTGCCTCGGCTTCTGGTTGCAAGGGACCTACATTTGTCTTCACTAATATTTTTCTTTTCACATACTTAAAGAAATTTTTATGGTCAGTTTCTATGTTCTCTGCAATTTTACTCCCATACTGTATGTTTTCCTTCTTGATCAAACATTTTGTCCTCTTTTGCTGAATTCTAAAATCCTCAGGCTTGCTGTTTTTAGATATCTCCTCTTTGGATCTAATACTATCCCTAATTTCTTTTGTAATCCATTGTTGAGCCACCTTTCCTCTTCTATTTTTGCATGAGATAAGAATGAGTAATTTTTGTAATGCATGCACACTTACTTTAAGTATAAACCATTGCCTTCTTGTTTAATGCCTTCCCTTACATCTCTGTTTGGAGGCCTGTAGACGACCACCAATCATGTTTTCTGTCACTTGGTGTTTCTCATCTCTGCCTGTACGGATTCAACATTATTTTCTGAGTGTTCCTCACTTTTGCCTGTATATATTTGTTTGCTAACAATGCTACCCCATCTGCTTTCCCTTTTTGTCTGACATTCTTAAATAATGAATACTCCTGGATATACATTTCCTTTGTCACCCTTCAGCTATATCTCTGTAATTACATCTGTACCATAACTAATTCAAAAATATTTAACAAAAAAAAGTACCATGTATGATAGAAATCTGAACACAGATGTAAAATATTGTGAATATTTAGCACGTCAAATTTTCTGATGAAAGTAGCTTCTCTTTGCAGATGGCAGTGGTATTTGTATTGACTATGTGGGAGACAGCAGGAGTCTGCTTTAATGTCAGATGCTTGCAACTAAAGTATCTCATATACTGTATAAATAGTTCCTTTCCTCTGCAGCTTCTACAAGATCCAAACCCTTGAAGTCAGTGTAAGATTGCAGCCATCTACCCTTGTTACTGCCTCTCTGCTGCCCCTTCCAGTTAGCTCACTTGAATACTGCTGGATACTTCACAGGTCCTCCCTAATCTGATCCTCTGAGATGGATAATTTTATATTCGCTGGCTGGTAACATGATCAGCCAGATTCCTCCTCACCTCAGTAATATCAATTTGAGAAACACCTTAATGAAGAAAATATCCGCATCCAAGTTCAAGTCCCATCTACGTGAAGACGTGTCTGAACAGATTGATTAGAAATATATATTTTAGTGTTGCATCTTGGCATGTATTTTAGCAAACAGTTTTCTTGAACAGTTTAAAGAGCCAATAAATGTTCCTGCTTCAAACATCCAAGAGTAACAAATGCTTAAATTATACTGCTGTCAATTTGGAAAACTTGAATAGGGAAAGAATTTAATGTGTTTTATGAAACTTTTACTAAAAGTCTTCTGTTTATGACATGTTGTTAAAAAAATTCAAAATTGTCTCTTAAAGTGCAGAATCATTCACTTCACAGCAAATAAGCAGTTACACAGAACAGCACACCTATTTAATGTTCAAATGACTCCATGTCAAATTTAGTAAATGAGGCATTGTAATTCCAGGGTTTATAGTCTTTCTTGATTATCATCATTACTAGGTTAATTGTCCTTTGTGAGCATTTCCTTAGGCAATTATTTCTGTGGTATGACTATGGAAAAACCTGTGGCCAAACTACCTGCAGGCCTTTACATGCCTTTCTGAGTAGACCTTTGGAACAGGCCATTATGATAGCAGTTCAATACTGTTGTGGATCTCTATTCATTATCTATTATGATGTTTAACTGGAGGTTAAATGTGACTCATTCACATTTCCACTGTTACTATTTACAATGGGTACATAAGGAAAATGACAAGGGCATCGTCTATTGGTTGTCGCTGTACAACAAAACATAGAACATAGAACAGTACAGCACAGTACAGGCCCTACAGCCAATGATGTTGTGCCGAACTTTTACCCTAAACCTAAGGTCTATCTAACCTCCACCCCTACCTTACACTATCATCCATATGCCTATCTAATAGCTGCTTGAATGCCCCTAATGAGGCCGACTCCACTACCCTCTCCGGCAATGCATTCCACGCCCCTACCACTCTCTGAGTAAAGAACCTACCTTTGACGTCTCCCCTATATCTACCTCCACTCACTTTAAAACTATGCCCCCTTGTAATAGCTACCTCCACCCTAGGAAAAAGTCTCTGGCTGTCCACTCTATCTATACCTCTGATCATTTTGTACACCTCTATCAAGTCACCTCTCATCCTTCGTCGTTCTAAAGAGAAAAGCCTTAGCTCTCTCAACCTTTCCTTGTAAGACCTTCCCTCCATTCCAGGCAACATCCTGGTACATCTCCTCTGCACCTTTTCCAATGCTTCCACATCTCTGCTGTAATGAGGTGACCAGAACTGGACACAATACTCCAGATGTGGCCAAACCAGAGTTTTGTATAGCTGGAGCATAACTTCACGGCTCTTGACCTCAATCCCTCTATTAATGAAAGCTAACACACCATACACCTTCTTAACAACTCTATCCACCTGGGTGGCAGCTTTCAGGGAACTGTGGACATGAACCCCAAGATCCTTCTGCTCCTTCACACTCCCAAGAATCTTTCCGTTAACCCTGTATTCTGCTTTCAAATTTGTCCTTCCAATATGATTCACCTCACACTTTTCAGGGTTAAGCTCCATCTGCCACTTCTCAGCCCAGCTCTGCAGCCTAGAACAGCCCTCCGCACTATCCACAACTCGACCCACCTTTGTATCCTCCGCAAACTTACTAATCCACCCTTCCACTCCTACATCCAAATCATTTACAAAAATCACAAATAGAAGAGGACCCAGAACAGATCCTTGTGGTACACCACTCGTAACTGAGCACCATGTTGAATATTTTCTGTCCACTACCAACCTTTGTCTTCTAAGGGTCAGCCAATTCTGAATCCAATCTGCCACATTTCCCCCTATCCCATGCCTCCTTACTTTCTGCATGAGCCTACCATGGGGAACCTTATCAAACGCCTTACTTAAATCCATGTATACCACATCCACTGCTCTACCTTCATCCACGTGTTTGGTCACCTCTTCAAAGAATTCAATAAGGTTTGTGAGGCATGATCTACCCCTCACAAATCCATGCTGGCTATCATGAATCAAACTGTGCCTATCCCAGTGATTGTAAATCCCATCTCTCAGAGCGCTTTCCAATAATTTTTCCACCACTGAAGTAAGACTAACTGGCCTGTAATTTCCGGGGTTATCCCTATTCCCTTTTTTGAACAAGGGAATGACGTTTGCCTCTCTCCAATCTTCCAGCACTATACCCGTGGACAGTGAGGACGAAAAGATCATCGCCAAAGGCCCTGAGAACTTTTCTCTTGCTTCTCATAGAATCCTTGGATAAATTCCATCAGGCCCAGGGGACTTATCTATCTTCAAGTTCCTCAAAATTCCTAGTACATCTTCCTGACTAACATCCACCTCCTCTAGCCTACCAGCCTGTTTCACACTGTCCTCCTCTACAGCTAGGTCCCTCTCAGTTGTGAATACCGAAGAAAAGTATTCATTAAGGACCTCTCCTATATCTTTAGGCTCCGAGCACAAATACTCTTTACAATCCTTGATCGGCCCTACCCTTTCTCTGGTCGTTCTCTTATTCTTCACATACGTGTAAAATGCCTTGGAGTTTTCCTGGATCCTATCTGCCAAGGTTTTCTCATGCCCCCTTATGGCTGTACTTGTTTTTTGGTTCATGTAAACAGATGAATTTGGGTTAAAAATGAGATTGCAAATTAAATCATATGAAATCAAAATTTTACTTTCCAATATAGTTCCAAAATAACACGCACAAACTGAAGTGAAAATGTATTAAGAGCCAAAAGAACTGCGGATGCTGTAAACCAAGAACAAAAACAAAGTTGCTGGAAAAGCTCAGCAGGTCTGGCAGCATCTGTGAAGGAAAAAACAGAGTTAACGTTTCGGGTCCGGTGACCCTTCCTCAGAACTCAGGAAGGATCACCGGACCCGTTAACTCTGTGAAAATGTATTATTCTGGCCAGATTATATGTGATACACAGTGCAGTAGCAGGCCATTTGGTCTGACTAGTTCATGCTGGTATTTATGCTCCACTTGCACAACCTCCTATCTTTTCTCCTCTGAAGCCATGAAGATAGAACATAGAACAATACAGCACAGTACAGGCCCTTCGGTCCATGATGTTGTGCCGACCTATTATCCTACTAAGATCAAACCACTCTGCATACCCTACATTTTACTATCCTCCATGTGCCTACCCAAGAGTCGCTTAAAAGTCTCTAAAGTATCTGCCTCCACTACCACCGCCGGCAGTGCATTCCACACACCCACTATTCTCTGTGTAAAGAAGCTACTTCTGACATCTCCCCTATACCTTCCTCCATTCACCTTAAAATTATGCCCCCTCGTCATCGCCATTTCCACCCTGGGAAAAAGTCTCTGACTATCCACTCTATCTATGCCTCTCATCATCTCCTACACCTCTATCAAGTCACCTCTCATCCTTCTTCGCTTCAATGAAAAAAGCCCTAGCTCCTTCAACCTTTCCTCCTAAGACCTGCCCTCCAGTCCAGGCAGCATCCTGGTAAATCTCCTCTGCACCCTCTCTAAAGCTTCCACATCCTTCCTATAATGAGGTGACCAGAACTGAGCACAACATTCCAAGTCCAAGTGTGGTCTCACCAGGGTTTTATAGAGCTGCAGCATAACCTCATGGCTCTTAAACTCAATTCCCCTGCCAATGAAAGCCAACACACCATACGCCTTCTTTACAATCCTATCAACTTGGGTAGCAACTTTGAGGGATCTATGGACGTGGACCCCAAGATCTCTCTGTTCCTCCACACTGCCAAGAATCCTGCCATTAACCTGTATTCTGCATTCAAATTTGACCTTCCAAAATGAATCACTTCACACTTTTCTGGGTTGAATTCCATCTGCCACTTCTTTGCCCAGCTCTGCATCCTGTCAATGTCCCGTTGCAACCTACAACAGCCCTCCATGCTGTCCATCACTTCACCAACCTTCGTGTGATCGGCAAACGTACTGACCCACCCTTCCACTTCCTCATCCAAGTCATTTATAAAGATCACAAAGAGCAGGGGTCCCAGAACAGATCCCTGCGGCACACCACTGGTCACCGAGCTCCAGCCTGAATACTTTCCATCTACTACCATCCTCTGTCTTCTATTGGACAGCCAGTTTTATATCCAGACAGCCAAATTTCCCTGAATCCCAAGCCTCCTTACTTTCTGAATGAGCCTACCATGGGGAACCTTATCAAATGCCTTGCTAAAATCCATAGACACCTCATACACTGCTCTGCCTTCATCAAAGTGTTTTGTCACATCCTCAAAGAATTCAATAAGGCTTGTGAGGCATGACCTGCTCTTCTGAAAGCCATGCTGACTATTTCTAATCAAATTGTGCTTTTCCAAATAATCATAAATACTATCTCTCAGAATCTTCTCGAATAATTTTCCCACCACAGAAGTGACCACCACTGACTGGTCTGCAATTCCCAGGATTATCCCTATTCCCTTTCTTGAACAAGGGAATAACATTTGCCACCCTCCAGTCATCTGGTACTACTCCAGTGGACAATGAAGATGCAAAGATCATTGACAAAGGGGCAGTAATCTCTTCTCCCAGTTCCCGTAGTCACCTTGGCTATATCCCGTCTGGCCCGGGGACAATGTAACCCTCTATCCTTTTTCCTTGTTAGTTTGTCTAGCTTCCTCTTAAATGTATCTATACTATTCAAGGGTACTTTATGTATGTACTTTGATCTGGTACTCGGAAATGTTGAGATTCAGATAGCCTCTTTAGTGTGCTGTTCTCAAACAAGGCAATGGCTCATACACGTACTCCTGCTGCTAAAATGTTATGACAGAACCCATGTCTACTTGTCTGTGTCACTGTGTAGTCATTTTATGTGTAATAAGCTATTAGTTGGCATAGCATGAGCTAAGGTTTGTGACAAAATTGAGAGAGTAATCCCACAAACAAAAAGCTGACAAAACAATTCTCACAGAATCATACCTTATAATGCCCTAAACACCATCATCTCCATTCCGAGCTATGTACTGTCCCATGAAAAGGAGAAATCCACCAGAAGTGACAGCACGATGGTATTCAATCAAGATGAAGTTGACCTGACAGCAGCAATCCCTTTCAGCTGCATGGCAGTGCCTGCTCAGCTGTTTCAATGTTCTGTGAACTGCAGTCAGCGTCGGCATGGTGATCGCAGCACTGACTTCCAGTTTCAGAAATCTCTGCAGCGTACAGGCCTTGGAGACCAACACAGCTAATAAGAAAATTAGAGGGAATGCTGCCTGGGAGTCCAGAGACTCTGCACCCATGAAGTCTCATGACATCAGCTTAAACAGAGACAAAGAAACCTGCTATTGATTACCACCTCCCCTTGGCTGACAAATTAGTTGTTCTCCATGTTGGAACAACAGTTGAAAGATACAATAAAGTCAGCAAGTGCACCACAGAATGTACTCTGATTGGAAGACTTCAATGTCCATCATCAAGAGTAGTTCAGTAGCATCATTACTGATTGACCTGACTGAGCCCTGAAGGATATAGCTGATGGTCTGGGCTTGTGGATGTTAGGTGAAAGAGCCAACAAGAGGAAGAACAAACTTGACCTCAACCTGACTAATCAACCTGTAGCAGATGAATCAGTCCATGACAATATCAAGCGAAGTGACCACTGTACAGTCCATGAGGAGACAACATTCCACCTACACATTGATGATGGCCTCTATCACGTTGCATGGGCTTACCATAATACTTAATGAGATAGATTTCAAAATGATTAAGTAACTCAAGACTGTACATCCTTGAAGCACCAAGGAACAGCAGTAGAATTTATTCAACCACTATTTGTAATCTCATGGCTTTTGTATCCCCACTCTGCCATTATCACTGAGGCAGGGGATCAACCTGGTTCAACAAAAAATGCAGGAGGGTATGACCGGAGCAACACCAGGCGTACTTGAGGCATCAATCTGGTGA
Organism: Rhincodon typus; assembly: GCF_021869965.1. NCBI lineage: Eukaryota > Metazoa > Chordata > Chondrichthyes > Orectolobiformes > Rhincodontidae > Rhincodon > Rhincodon typus. The sequence goes on from NC_063335.1 coordinate 2,024,170, forward strand.
AACTACAAGATAGAACATCTTGCATACCAAGCAATCTAAGCAGTATGTGACAGGCAAAGCTAAGTGATATAAAAACCAATGGATCAGATCTAAACTCTGCAGCCCTGCCATATCCAATCATGAATGATAGTGAACACACTGGAGGAGGAAGCTCCACAAGAAGCTCCACAAAAATCCTCATTCTTAGTGAAGAGGGAAATAAGCATATTGACACAAAACACAAGGCTGAAGCATTTACATCTATGTTGAGAAGTGCTGTGTGGACGATCTCCAGTATAACAGAGGCCAGCCTTCAGCCAATTTGATTCATTCCACATCTTATCAAGGAACAGCTGAAGACCCTGGATATTGCAAAGGCAATGGGCCCTGATAATATTGCAACAATTGTACTGAAAACTTGTGCTCCAGAACTTGAAAACCTTCAATGTTTGGCCTTGACCATTTTCTGTGGCAGAGAATTCCACAGGCTCACCACTCTCTGGTGAAAAAATTTCTCTCCATCGTAGTCCTAAATAGTTTACCTCATATCCTTAGACTGTGACCCCTGATTCTGGACTCTTCCATACATCAGCCCTGCCATTCCAGGAATCAGTCTGATAACCCTTCATTGCACTTTATCCATAGCCAGAAGATCCTTCTTCTGATAAGGAGGTGAGCTGTCTTCTTGAACTACAGCAGTCCATGTGATATAGGTACACCACAGTTGCCAGGGATGGAGTTCCAGAATTTTGATCCAGCAACAGTAAGAGAATGTTAATATAGTTCTTAGTAAAAATGCTGTGAGGTGCTGCATGGACTTTTCATGTGGTGATGTTTTCATGGATCTTGATCATTGCAGAGTTCACAGTTTTGAAAGATGATATATATGGAGCATTTGTGATACAGTAGGATTCTTCCTTAAGATGGAGAGTGACGTGATTGATTCTGAGACTAGGGTCCTGAATGTAAATAAGGAAGCTATGAAGGTATGAGGCACAAGTTGGCTACAATAAATTGGGGAACATTACTTAAGGGGATGATGGTGGATAGGCAATGGCAAACATTTAGAGGGTGCATGGAAGAACCGCAATAATTGTTTATTCCTGTCCAGCACAAAAAGAAAACGTAAAAGATCATCCCACCATGACTAACAAGAGAAATCAGGCGCAGTATTAGATCTGAAGAAGGGGCGTACAAATTGGCCAGACTAAACACCAGACCTGAGGATTGGTAGCAGTTTAGATTTTAGCAGAGGAGGACAAACTGATTGATTAAGCTTGCAGGGAACATACAACATAAAAGCTTTTATAGGTATGTGAAGAGAAAACGATTAGTGAAGACAAATGTAGGCCCCTTACAATCTGAAACAGGGCAAGTTATAAGAGGAAAAATGAAATGGCAGACCAAGTAATACCTATTTTGATTCTGTCTTCACAAAGGAGGAAACAAACTATGCCCCAAAATGTTGGGGAACACAATGTCTAGCTAGAGGGAGGAACTGAAGGAAAGATATATTAGTAGAGAATTGGTAATGGGGAAATTGATGGGAATAATGGCCAATAAATTCCCAGGGCCTGATAATCTACAATGCAGAATACTTAAAGAAATGGCCGTAGAAATAGTGGATGCATCAGTGATCATCTTGTAAGATTCTGTAGTCTCTGGTACAGTTCGTATTGATTAAAGAAAAGCTAATGTAATCCCACTATTTAACAAAAGGAGGTAGAAGGAAAATGTGGAATTACAGACTGGTTAGCTGAACATTGTCAATGGCATAAATGCTAGAGTCCTTTATAAAAGATTTAACAGCAGAGCTCTTGGGAAACAGTGACAGGATTGGACAGAATCAGCACAGAAAGGTTTTCAGAAGGCTTTTGATAAGGTCCCACATTAGAGATTAGTACGTAAAATTAAAGCATATGGGTTTGGGGTGGTGTACTGACATGGATAGAGAACTGGTTAGGAGACAGGAAACAAAAAGTAGGAATAAGCAGGTCTTTTTCGAATGGCAGCTTATGAGTGGGATAGTGCAGTGTTCAGTACTTGGACAAGCAGGCTGCTTTGTCCTGGATAATGTTGAGTTTTTTGAATATTGTTGGAGCTGCACCAGTGGCATTGAATGTCTAAAGAGAAAGGTTGAATTTTGTCCTTTTGGAGAGAATTCCCTCATTTTTTTCCCCACTGTATACACCTAGGTCTGTGTATGGCAGCAGCGTCCGAAAACAGAAGCCAATGTATCATCACTCCAGTCCACGTGCATGGAACCTCCCAGCGCAGCCTCAAGGAAACATTGCTCACCACCGCGTTTTCCATGGCAATTAATGATGAGCAACAAAGTTATTAATCCCATATTTCATGTATGAAAATACATTGGGAATGCACTATGCCATCACATTTCTCCCTAGTGCTTCATGTCAAGTGAGTGGAGCAAAGTAATGTTGAACCCACCTATGGTGGAACACTGGAAAGAACACCTACACCAGCAGTGGCAAGGGAAAGTCATTAATTGGCCACATAAGTTTCTCAGTTGACCCATGGGTAAATGGACTGTTTGATGACTCAGTTCCTAGTGTAAAATACCAGTGAAAGTAGGTCACTACAGTTGTATGGATTCTATCTCTTCTCCCCACCATCCCCCACACCCCACCCCTACACACCATTTCTAGGCCAATTCCAGAGATGGCTGTAAGATTCCACTCAAAGATTTTCAACAGGAATGATGGAGCATATTTACCATCCAATTGGAAAAGACTAGATTTGGATTTGGTTGCATTTGTAACTTTTGTTTTCATTAAGCAATAAATGTGAAATGTCAAAGAGGACAGAGTACATTACCAGTAATGTAGACTGAATAGAAAATAGGGCAGAGCATATTTACATGTAACAATTAGGTGATAATAATTATTCACTTAAGTCAACTAATTAGTTGTTCAACATTGTGGTACAAAGCAGTGTAGAATTCCACCATAATCACAAAATGATGAGTTGGAAAGTCTGGAAATAATTTGCTTTCTGAAGGCATGCAATAAGTATCTAAGGCAAGGGGTGATTTGTTTTGAACCATTCATCAACCAATATTGTGGGTGAGTTTTATTTAGGAGAATGCCAAATTACTTTTCAGCTTAAACTGAAGATGGCTGTTTATATGGGAGCACAATGCAATGAAAAAAGGGAATTGGTAGCTTGATATGGCTTTGTGATTGTAACTTGATGTGACATATGAAATTCCTCTGTCTACAATTCCAATAGCTATTAATTATTTAACTTGAGGGCTTAACATGCTTGCTTAGTTATTGCAAAGAGGAATTTCAGGCAACGACTATAAGCTTTGTATGCTTTGCTTCATAGACATATTTCAAGCCAATGTTCTTAGTATATGACAAATGTTAAATGCTAAAAATGTTTGGCTGTTAAGTTCTGAAGTGGCAGCACCTGGGCTATATATAAACATTAATCATTTTATTCACAAAATTATTATGAACAATTTTATTATCTCGTTTGAAGATCTCGACAAATCAACAACTAGACTTATTGTTTTTCATATTTAGCATCTCTTGTTTTAGCATCAATCAATAAATGTTTGTGTTGTACAATATTAAATTAAACTTTAACTAGGCTAACACAGGGAAAAGCCTGACCGAAGAGAAAAAAGGCATGTAGCAAAAGTTTATGATTAATTCTGCATTCCTTGACTTAATCTTGTACATTTTTTTGTGTCAAGGGGAGATAGCAGCTCAAGCTGTTGACATAATCAACAATAGTCAGTTGAAGGGACATTGAACCTGACTGCATGGAAATGAACTGACATATGCTAACATAAATAACAGATTCTTAAGGACATTGGACTGATAACTAGATCTTGGCTGTCAATTCATCTGTCTCACACTGCCCCATTCAGTAAGCCCTTTAATAGTACAATAATGCTATCTACTCTTGAGTTGTGGTTCAACTGCCAGTCACCGAGTTGGCTGTTCTCTTAATTTCACTATATAGTCAGAGCTACTGTCCTTCTCTTAAGATGTTATATCACAGCAAATTGTGTTCTTTTGAATTGTAATCTCTGTTGTAAAGTAGGCAAAAGTAGCAGCTGTGTTAAAAAAAGGCTCCATCCAAGTGTTACCAAATAATAAGTTTTAGTAGTGTTGTTTGAGGGATGAATGCTGACCTGGCTAATTCTTTTGCTTTTCTTTGAGTAGTCTCCATGGTAATTTTTTGGATCAGCATTTCTGCTCTGATTATGGATTATATGCTCAATTTGTGCAGTGGGGATTGACCCCACAACCCTTTTGATTCAGTCAAGAGTGCTATTACTAAACCAAACTGGCATGGCTGACCAGTATTCCTTATTTGACCAACACCACCAAATCTAACACCATGCACTTTATTGCTGTTTAAGGGACCTTGTGTTCAGAAGAAAAGTGGTTGTCTACATACTGACAGTTACTTACTTCAGGGAACGAAGCAGTCCATTATTCTAAACTACCTGTATGAAGCCATATATTGCTACATGAATGTAAATTAATGTTTTATTGGTATTGACACCATTTAGGAATAGTGCATTTGGGCATATACAGTAATAGTGAATCAACATAAGACAGTGAGTTGTGAATGAGGCAGAGCTCCACACTTGAATCCTTTTAAGAATACTGGATTACCACACTGTATTCCAGTCACTCTCATGACTTTGTTAGTATCACTCTGACATCTGAATCAAAAGATTCCACTCCAGGACTTATGACTCTATGACTTGAACTCAAAATTCAAGGCTGCCACTGCAACTTAGGTCAGAGGGAGTGCACGCTACAAGGCCCCATCTTTTCAGGTGGATATGAAAGATCCCAAGGCATTATTTCCAAAAAGAGAAGGGGATTTTTCCTTGGTGTCTTGGCCAATATTTGTCCCTCAATCATTATAAAAATAATGATCATTACACATTGCTGTTTGTGAAAATTTGCTATGTACAAATTTTAAGCAACACTTCCTACATTGACTACAGTGACTACACTTCAGAATTACTTCATATTGTGTAAATATAATTACATTGAGATTTGTTGTGAATGACAATGCATAAATAAATGGCCAGATGATGAACGCAAAGGGACAGGTGGTCTGATGTGCATTTGTTTTAATGCGAGAAGTGTAGTAAGTAAGATAAATGAACTTAGGGCTTGGATTAGTACCTGGGATGTTATTGCTATTACTGAGACTTGGTTGAGGGAAGGGCTAGATTGGCAACTAAATATCCCAGGATATAGATGCTTCAGGTGGGATAGAGAGGGAGGTAAAAGGGGTGGAGGAGTTGCATTACTGGTCAAAGAGGATATCACAGCTGTGCTGAAGGAGGGCACTATGGAGGACTCGAGCAGTGAGGCAATATGGGCACAGCTCAGAAATAGGAAGGGTGCGGTAACAATGTTGGGGCTGTACGACAGGCCTCCCAATAGCGAACGTGAGATAGAGGCACAAATATGTAGACAGATTATGGAAAGATGTAGGAGCAACAGGGTGGTGGTGATGGGAAATTTTAATTTTCCCAACATTGACTGGGATTCACTTAGAGTTAGGGGTTTAGATGGAGCAGAATTTGTAAGGAGCATCCAGGAGGGTTTGCTAGAGCAGTATGTAAATAGTCCAACTCGGGAAGGGGCCATACTGGACCTGGTGTTGGGGAATGAGCCGGGCCAGGTGGTTGAAGTTTTTTTGGGAATAGTGATCACAATTCTGTAAGTTTTAGAATACTGATGGACAAAGATGAGAGTGGTCCTAAAGGAAGAGTGCTGAATTGGGGGTAGGCCATCTATAGCAAAATACGGCAGGAGCTTGGGAATGTGGATTGGGAGCAGCTGTTTGAGGGTAAATCCACATTTGATATGTGGGAGGCTTTTAAACAAAAGTTGATTAGAGTGCAGGACAGATATGTCCCTGTGAAAATGAGGGATAGAAAGGGCAAGATTAGGGAACCATGGATGACAGGTGAAATTGTGAGACTAGCAAAGAGGATAAAGGAAGCATACATAAGGTCTAGGCGTCTGAAAACAGATGAAGCTTTGGAAGAATATCGAGAAAGTAGGACCAATCTGAAACGAGGAATTAAGAGGGCTAAAAGGGGTCATGAAATATCTTTAGCAAACAGGGTTAAGGAAAATCCCAAAGCCTTTTATTCATACATAAGGAGCAAGAGGGTAACTACAGGAAGGGTTGGCCCACTCAAGGACAAAGGAGGGAAGTTTATGCGAGGAGTCAGAGAAAATGAGTGAGATTCTTAATGAGTACTTTGCGTCAGTATTCACTGAGGAGAGGGACATGACAGATGTTGAGGTTAGGGATAGATGTTTGATTACTATAGGTCAAGTCAGCATAAGGAGGGGGGGAGTGTTGGGTATTCTAAAAGGCATTAGGGTGGACAAGTCCCCAGGGCCGGATGGGATCTATCCCAGGTTACTGAGGGAAGCGTGAGAGGAAATAGCTGGGGTCTTAACAGATATCTTTGCAGCATCCTTGAGCACGGGTGAGGTCCCGGAGGACTGGAGAATTGTTAATGTTGTCCCCTTGTTTAAGAAGGGTAGCAAGGATAATCCAGGTAATTATAGACCGGTGAGCCTGACATCAGCGGTGGGGAAGCTGCTGGAGAAGATACTGAGGGATAGGATCTATTTACATTTGGAAGAAAATGGGCTTATTATTGATAGGCAGCATGGTTTTGTGCAGGGAAGGTCATGTCTTACCAACTTGACAGAATTCTTTGAGAAGTGACAAAGTTGATAGATGAGGGAAGGGCTGTAGATGTCATATACATGGACTTCAGTAAGGCGTTTGATAAGGTTGCCCATGGTCGGCTGATGGAGAAAGTGAAGTCGCATGAGGTCCAGTGTGTACTAGCTAGATGGATAGAGAACTGGCTGGGCAACAGGAGACAGAGAGTTGTATTGGAAGTGAGTTTCTCAAAATGGAGAACTGTGGCCAGTGATGTTCCACAGGGATCTGTGTTGGGACCCCTGTTGTTTGTGATATACATAAATGATCGGGAGGAAGGTATAGATGGTCTGATTAGCAAGTTGGCAGATGACACTAAGATTGGTGGAGTAGCAGATAGTGAAGGAACTGTCAGAGAATGCAGCAGAATATACATAGATTGGAGAGTTGGGTGGAGAAATGGCAGATGGAGTTCAATCCAGGCAAATGCAAGGTGATGCATTTTGGAAGATCCAATTTAAGAGCGAACTATGCGGTAAATGGAAAAGCCCTGGGGAAAATTGATGCACAGAGAGATCTGGGTGTTCAGGTCCATTGTACCCTGAAGGTGGCAATGCAGGTCGATAGAGTGGTCAAGAAGGCATACGGCATGCTTTCATTCATTGGATGGGGTATTGAGTACAAGAGTTGGCAGGTCATGTTACAGTTGTATAGAACTTTGGTTCGACCACATTTGGAATACTGCGTACAGTTCTGGTCGCCACATTACCAAAAGGATATGGATGCTTTGGAGAGGGTGCAGAGGAGGTTCACCAGGATGTTGCCTGGCATGGAGGGCGCTAGCTATGAAGAGAGGTTGAGTAGATTAGGATTATTTACATTAGAAAAACGGAGGTTGAGGGGGGACCTGATTAAGGTCTACAAAATCATGAGAGGTATAGACAGGGTGGATAACAAGAAGCTTTTTCCCAGAGTGGAGGACTCAGTTACTAGGGGTCACGATTTCAAGGTGAGAGGGGAAAAGTTTAAGGGAGATATGCGTGGCAAGTTCTTTACGCAGAGGGTGGTGGGTGCCTGGAATGCGTTGCCAGCAGAGGTGGTAGAGGCGGGCACGATAGCGTCATTTAGTATGTATCTTGACAGATACATGAATGGGCAGGGAGCAGAGGGATACAGATCCTTGGAAAATAGGCGAGAGATTTAGATAGAGGATCTGGATCGGCGCAGGCTTGGAGGGCCGAAGGTCCTGTTCCTGTGCTGTAATTTTCTTTATTCTTTGTTCTTTGTTCTAAATATATTTTATTCACTGTGATAAGTTGACTAAGAAATGTCTCTTTAAATAACTTGCAATTCTACAGCACCTTTAACATGGTGAAATGTCTCAAATGCTCAACAGAAGGATTATGAAAAGAAATCTGATCCCATCCCTATGACTCTTAAACAGGTCACCAAAAGAAGTAGGTTTGAAATATGACATAAACAGAAAGGTCGAAGTAGGGAATTCCAGCATGGAATGACAGCATTGCCTTTATTGGAAGAATGGAAGATAATCTAATTGAAACATAAAAAGTTTTTACAGGGCTTAACAGGTAGCTGCAAGAAGCATGTTTTCCCTGATAGGAACAGTGTGTGAGGTATCTAGAACCAGAAAATATCGTCTCAGAATAAGGGACAAACGATTTACAACTGAGCCAAGGAGGGATTCCTTCACTCAGAGGATGCCAAATCTTTGGAATTCTCTACCCAGAGTCCTGTACATGCTCAGTAATTGAACATTTTTAAGACAGAGATCAATAGTTTTCTAGATTTAATGACATCAGGCTCCTTATAGGTGTATAAGGACATATAGGTATAGTGCAGAAAATGACATTGACGTAGAAGATTCATCTCATAGATGAATGATGGAGCAGCCAGAGGATCCTTTGCTTATTTATTTCAATGTTCCTATGTTAGTCACAGCTGGCATATTAGAAATCTGCAACAGATTTTCTTGTGCTAAAATGATTTGATTTTATGGAGATTAATGTCCCAATTCCTTGCCAGGACAATCATTTTTGGATCATCTTAAAAGGTCACCTAATGGAACTTAGAGTAGGCTACTTTCAGGGAACAGTACTTGGAATCCAATGTTTTATAGACTAAAATAAATGGCTTTTCTGCTGTGAATAGTTTAAAGGTTTTAAATTGCTATTGGTTGTCTATTAATTTTCAACATTATCAATCATTACTAACATAGTTCTCACCTTTTGACTCTGGCAGGGTTGGGAGGAATGTGTGGATGCAGCAGTTACTCATTTACTGAGGACCTGTCTGTCAAAAAGCTCCAGGGACCAGACGCTGAGCTTGACAAGCCAACTGAGTATGCCGAAAGATACCAACAGATTAAAAAAACATATTACCCTACTGTGTGACAGACTAAGCAAAGGAGGTCGGTTGTCTTTAACTACAGATAGTGCACAGCAGGCAGCTACAATCTCAGGTAAACTTGACAGTGAAGTAGAGCAGTGTTCATCAACTGCTAACCTATAATGAGAGCTATTGTTTTATGTTGTCATGTAATTCACTCTCAAAGTCACAGTAGTAGACAGTAAATGTTTGGAGTGTAAACACAAGTTCTTATCTATCCCATTATAAGTCACATTGTGTCCAACGAATAATGGGTTTACACAAAGCAAACTGCGTAAAAGATAACACACTTTTGTTTGCAAGGACAGAGTTGGGGAATTGCTGTTACAGTGAAAGATAAGCAGCCACAAAATTGAAAAGCTACATATTGCAGAAAGGATTGCTTCATGTTGACCCAGCGGTTTGTTGGTTATTTTGACATTTGCAACCATTTTACAATCTTCAGTTTCCTTTATTCACTCAATGAAATACTTATTTTACCTTACAAAAATGAACAGCCAGACTTTATACTTAAAGCATTCAATGAGCTCTTTGAAGGGTAATTGTTTTTATTAAACATTGTAATATCCATTATATCATAATCTTTAAGGTGCTGTGTCAAACAGAGAGGTTTGTTTCATCTAACCCACAGGTTGCCAGTGCTACCTGACTGAAGCTTGTGAAAATGTGCTTGTTTTGTGTTTTAGACAAAATGAATGAGTTTTACCTCTTAAATTCAAGAGTTTCAGGCTAACCAAAAGACGGAGAGAAAGATTTGGTTTTATATTTTTTCTTTGTTTCTTCCTTGTTTGTAAGTGTTTCATTTTTTCTGCAGTTTGTTCAGATACACGCAGTGAGATTAATTCTATTTTCAGTGCTGTTTAGCTAGTACTGCGTTATGTTAAGTGTTTTCTTACTCATTTCAGTAGCTGTCACATTGCCTGTCTATATTGCAGTTCTTTTCACTCACTGTTCTTGGGCAGCATTATTTCATTTGTTGGTCACTGACCACATGTGGTTAATTACAAATCCAGAAATGGCAAATGGCGTTTCTGATGACTAAATAAAAAATGAGTAACATTGGTTATGTGATCGCAATATTCATTGTGACAGCGCGTGTAAGGCATGTGAACTAACTGATTTATGTAAAATGATGAAAGGGAAATAAAAAGGGGCGAGTGTTTTTCTTATTCATAGTTCTTTATTTCCTTCCTTACCAAATAGTTAAGTAAATATAATCATTTGCCAATATTGTCAAGAAGGTGTTTTCTTTTGAAAGCAATTTATGTGGCTAAAACAGTATCACCACACTGATGACAAGTCAGTGATTTCTACTGGACAACACTATTCTAGACATGTGAATAGAAGTGGGAAACCACTATTTTCTACTGCTGGAGATTGCTTCCAAGACTCAGTTTTAAAGCAGTACTAAATTAAAGATGCTACAAATGCTGGTTGTTGTGAGCATCATGTGATGCAGGATTGGAGGGTTGCACAGACCACATAAGGCAAGGGATACCGAATTCATCAGACACTCAGTTGGGTTTCTGCGACAATCTAGCAACTTCTGTAGCTACTTTTGTGGTCTCGCAAATTAACATTCTCAGAAGTTGCTGTTCTGAGAATTTTCATTCATGACTACTGAGGTGCAAGTACAGTGCCATAACTACTTTAATACTGTACCTGGTTATAAATCCCTTTTAAAACGAATCATTGAGTAAGAAACTCTAATTGTGTACTGTGAGCAGTTTTAGTAATTTTATTTAAGATATTATTTTATTGGAGGCGGTTCAAGAAGGTTAACTAGAATGATGTCCGGTATGGAGGGATTGTCTCATCAACAAAGACTAAACAGATTGGGACTGTACTCACTGGAATTCAGAAGAATGAGAGGTGATCTCATTGAAATATGTAGGATACTTAGGGCGCTTGACAAGGTAAACAGTGAGAGGATGTCTCCCCTCATGGTAGAGACTAGGACCAGAGGACATATCTCCGAATAAAGGTCTGCTAATTTAAGACTGAGATAAGGAGGAATTTTTCTCTCAGAAGATTGCAAGTATTTGTAAGTCCTTGCCACAGAAAGGTGTGGGGTGGGTTCCTTGTCTATATTTAAGACTGACATAGATAGAGACTTGAACAGCTGGGGAATCAAGAGTTACAGGAAAAAAGCAGGAAAGTGGATGTAGGAAATGCCTGATCAGCTATGATATGGTGAATGCCGGAGCAGGCTTGAGGGGCTGAATAGTCTACTTCTGTTCCAATTTCCTGTAGTCTTATGGTGTGCCAGGTGTTAGTGGTTTGCACTGGTTTGCGATGAGGGAGATGGAGTTCGGACTGTCCCTCTAAATCTGCAAGCCGGCAAAGAGAGTTATTGTAGTTATTATCAAGATCCATCTTATATTTTAACAGCGTCAGCAGAAGGCTTCTCCTAGCCTAGTGATGAGGCAGCTGCCAACAGCTTGGCGTGGAGGTCTCAGCTTGGCATGGCGGTCTCCTGGCGTGGAGGTCTTGTCCCTGTGTGACAGTTTTGTCCCAACATGGAGGCCTTGTCCCAGCGTGGAGGCCTTGTCCCAGCATGGAAACCTTGTCCCAGCATGGAAGTCTTGTCCCTGTGTGGAGATCATCGTCGACGTTGGCTTCCGGCCCATTATTCCAGCGGCCTAGCATGGTGGTCTTCTTCAGTGGAGACTTTCGACCCAATATTCCATCGGCCCGCATGGAATTCTCATCAAGAAATGGCGGTCTCAACTCAGCTATGTGTTCTGAGTATTCCATTTTTCCTTAATTGGCTTTCCCTAGCAAGGGGCTGTTAATGAAACTATGATGAACTTTGTCTTAATTTTACTTTCTTTATTATTTTATTATTAATTATGACTTCTGTCATTAACATAGGCGACTTGGAAAGGCAACTTATAAAACTTTTCACTGTATTTTTCATGTAAAAGTACACATGACAATAAATTTCTATTTTGTTTCTATTCTATTCTAGTGCCAACATTGTGTGCTGTTACTGATAACATCTATTTAAATATCTGTTAACATCTAGAGTACCTGGAGCTGAACTTTCATGGCCTATTGGTGATTGATTTTGAGGGGGGTGCAACCAACTAAGAGTACAATGCTGTGGGACAGCTCCCAGTGCGCTCCTGCCACCAGAGACCTTGGTCACATGGGTCACTTTTGGAACTCACTGACATTAGGGCATTTGATAGGACTAGAGGGCATCGCCTCAAAATAAAGGGAAGCAGATATAGGACTGAGGTCAGGAGGAACTTCTTCACCCAAAGGGTTGTGAATCTGTGGAATTCCCTGCCCAGTGAAGCGGTTGAAGCTACCTCACTGAATGTTTTTAAGCCAAGGCAAGATAAATTTTTGAACAGCAAAGGAATTAAGGGTTATGGTGAGTGGGCGGGTAAGTGGAGCTGAGTCTCAAAGATCAGCCATGATCTTATTAAATGGCGGGGCAGGCTCGAGGGGCCAGATGGCCTACTCCTGCTCCTAGTTCTTATGTTCTTATGTTCTTATTTTCTGACACCCTTCCCTGGATGTATCCTCCCTGTGGTAGGCTGAGGGAAAGCATTAGAGAGTTCAAAGAGGAGAACATGACCAAGAAAGGCAGCACCTTTGGACCCAAAATTCTGCCGGGCGGGCTTTCTCCTCCAATCCCAATGGCCTACTGCTTCTCCAGCTCTGACTAATTAATTTCATCTTACATATTGAGGCATCTTCAAGGACCCTACCTACTTCAATAATGCCTGTCTCTCAAAGTGGGGCTCACAAGCCTCTGGAGGTCCTCTGATTAAAACACTTCCAGAAGGTTAGCCTTTGTCTGATTTCTCTTCAAATGCTCTACAAATTGACCTGCTGTAGTCAGGTATCTGAGGAAACTATTTGAAAAGACAATTAGCGTGTATTAATTTTGGTGACAACAATGTATTGTACCTCTAACCACGAGGGAAATATGACAGGAATTGTAAAGCAAATATTAATAGAAGTTGTATTTGAAGTTGAAAGAAAATTGCAGTTTAAAACAAAGGGCCAGCATTGTTCTCTTCTTTTATGAACCTGGGAATAAGAATAGGCCATTCAATTTCTTGACCTTATCCCACCATTCAATTAGATCATGGCTGATCAATACATCAGCGCTATTTGCCTCCATTTTCCTTGATGTTGTCATCCAACAGGAATGTTGGTCCTTATTTCAAGAGTGTTAGAGTAGCTGTATAAGAGTAGGGAAATATTGCTGCAACTGTACAAGGTGAGACTACATCTGGAGTAGTGTGAGTAATTTTGGTCCCCTTATTTAAGGAAAGATATCATTTCATTGGAGGCAATTCAGAGAAAGTTCACTAGGTATGGAGAAAAGGTTACACAATTGGGGACTCTACTTATTGGAGTTTAGAAGAATGAGAGGTGATCTCATTGAAACATATAGGATTCTTAAGGGGCTTGATAGGGTAAATGCTGAGAGGATGTTTCCCTTCATGGGAGAGTCTCAGGCCAGAGGGTACAGTCTCATAATAAAGGGGAACCAATTTATGACTGTGATGAGGAGAAATTTCTTTCCTCAGAAGTTTGAATCTTTGGAACTCCTTGTCACAGATAGCTGCGCAGGCAGAGCTTGTGTGTATATTTAAGGCTGAGAAAGATTCTTGATCAGTAGGAGAATCAGGGATAATAGAGAAAGGGCAGGAAACTGGACATGACAAGCATCATGGTCCTATTGAATGGCCGAGCAGGCTCGAGGGGCCAAATGGTCTCCTGCTGTTCCTATTTCTAATGGCTTTATGGTCTGACATAAATCTCCTGATCTTGGTCAGGAATTTTAATTTGACACCCCCTGCCAGCCTTGCTTAAGTCATCTTTCAATGTTCTAAACTTGAACCAGAAGCGAAATTTATGCCACGTGTCCTTACAATTTAATTCTTTGTTCCTTGGTTTGTTCAGATATGTTAACAATCTTTTTTTTATGTTCTTTGATGAGGTGAGGGTATCATTGGGAAGTTGCTAATTGCCCTTGAAGTTGAGTAGCTCGCTAGGTCATTTACGAGAGCAGTTAAGAGTCAACCACAGTGCTATGGACCTGCTGTTGAAGGTAGGCCAGAATGGGTAAAGATGGCAGATTTCCTTACCTAAAGGACATTAGTGAACCAGATAGGTTTTTGTAAAATTTGATGATAGCTGTCTTGGCAAGCGCTACTAAGATTGGCTTTATAATCCAGATTTTTCACTGAATTTAAATTCCATCAGCTGACATAGTGGGATTTGGATCATATCTCTAAAGTGTTAGCCTGGGCATTTTTAATTGTAATCCAGTAATGGGTTACCACTGTGCCACTGTTTTATCACAGCGTTTGAGCAATACTGATGATTGTGCTCACCTAAAGTGTCAGCAAAATGTATATGTAGTTTCAGGTATTGGCATGTAAAGGATTTGTAGCACTGCAATGTGTTTACAATAAAGTGAATGATGTTACTTTATTTTTATGTTTTGTTACATTGAGTTCCTGTACATGCAGTCTATTGACTGGCAATGATGATATCATGACCAAGTTTTAAGATTCATGTTTCCTTACAGGGAGTATTCTTGGAACCAGTTTAAAACTCTAGAGTTCATGTATGCACATACTGCCACTACAAAGTTTAACCAGATTTATTACAATGTTGAAAAAATACTTGCATTAGATGAATATGTTGGTATGATAGCCAATGTCTCTAATAATTGTTTACATAAAACGTGAAAATGACCAGTGCTTCCTACCAAAGGGGGATCAGTTAACAAAGAGTCCAGCTCCTGAAATCTATCCAGTGATCGCAGCTGGAAAGTGCATGTTAGTTGGTTCTAGATAAGTATGGTTAGAAAATGGAACTTTCTACCGTATTAAGTAGATGTGGTGAATAATATAGATGCTCTTAATGGGAATCTGGCAAGGACATAAAGGACAAAGGAAAAGTAGGTTTTTGATGAGGTTAGCTGAAGTAAAGAAAAGCATTTATGTAGTATCTTTCATTATCTTAGAATGTCCAAAAGTGGTTTTTGTAGTATAGTCCCTGTTGTGTTGTTACGTGCAATTCAGGTTGTGTGGAATCTAAATACTGACATAGACCTGTTGGAACCAAAGACATGTTTTGTTCTGTAAATTCTATGTGCGAACTTTGCCTATGATCATCTTCCATACCAACAAAATAACTGCCAGAAAATGCACAGCTACCAACTTGCCAGTGCACCCACACAATTAGATTTTGATCTGGAAGTTTGCCGGTAGGGGGTCCTGCTGAGCCTATTTCTGTAGCTTGGGTATGAATCAGATCTGTTTCTAACTTTCCCCACCCTCTCCATCCCTCAGTAACGTTTCTAGATCCCAGAATTGGGTGAACTCCGATGCTGATCTCAGGTCCGGCAGTGAGAAAGGGGTTTCCAATGTAGGGAAAGGGAGTGTGTCAGTTCTGGTGACAGTGGAGGGGTTCAGGCTGACACTGGTGGTGTCAAGTCTTGTGGTTTGTGGGAGGTAGAATCATGTTAAGTTGGGAAGTGTATGGTGTCAGGGGAGATGTAGTTAGGAAGATTGAGTAGTGAATTGAGGATGAGTTTAATGGTTATCCAGGAGCTAGACTAGGTTTTAATCTTCTTTTGACTATATGGGTACCTTTTAGTTTAACTGAAGTGGAACTCTCCAAATTCTTCACTTTCAGTGGATTCTTTCAGAGGTTTCCAAACACATGGGAATTAATATTTGATTTCCCTGACACATTCCATGAAGTCAGCTTTGTCTTGGCATTCTGATGGTCCTGACTCGCAAATCCAGTATACACTGTTCCAATCCCCATATCAGCATCAAAATAGCTGGGCAAATATGTTTCAAATTATGGACTGAATGGACAGTAGTCATCTACTTGATATAGTGCAAACTTCGTTGCATATCTGTTTTATTGAAGACTTTAAAGAATGGCTATACGGCCACCAAATACCCACTTAAGGTGGACAGTATCACTCAAACTAAAATATTGTTTTAATTTGATTACTAAATGTAACAATCAAATCTCTTTCAGTGTGTCTTGGATCTTGCTGGTGCATTCAACATTGATGATTTGGAGAACCTATAACATTCATTATGACCAGTCCTTCAGTACTCCATGAGATATGACCATTTCTAATTTGTCAACTAATCAATGTGATCTCTAATTTCTAATCTGTTGATCGACTTTAGTAGGCTCCAGTTTGCTGTTCATGCTATATTCCAACCTGAGTCATTCCAACAGGTGGAGGGAATAGTAGAGATGGAGTTGGAGAGGTGTCAGAAAAGAACTGTGACCAATGATATAAAATATGAATATCTGTGTGTTAAAAAGGAGATCCTAAAAATCTGTGGAAATGTTGGGGTGGAGAATGAATAAACCAAGTGCAAAATAGACAAGTTTTCTTAAAGAAGAAAGGCAACTTTTGAACTGAATATTGTAGCTACTATTTCTTGATTTTTGAATTAAACACAAAATTAGACTGTTGCAGTATTGCTTTCTGCCATTTTAAAGAACAAAACATTTCTCCAGTTCCACTGTCCTTAAAACTGCAATCCCACTTGCAGGTAGTTATAAAAATGATCCTTAAACCAAAACAAAAAAACTTCAGGTTTTTCAATCTTGTATAACCTGATTGCCATCTCGCTTAACCAGTGTTTAGGAAACCATGAATGCAGACACCGGAACCATTCTAATCTTCACAGTCACAGCTTTACCTTCTTTCATTTTCCCATAAATGTCACTGCAATGGAAGCTTAATTGCAACTCTTCAGTAATAAACTCATTCAGATTAATTAGACTTTGAATAAGTCATACTGTCCATAATCAGTATATGATATTTCTTTCATCCTGTGCCTTCAGGTGACTTGCCTCCATCGTTCAGCTCTAAGCTTCAGTTCCAGTCCTTTTTACTACTGTAATTGCCATATTTATTTTCTGCTTTCCATACCACACAAAATTCATTTTCACCTTTGCTTAATTTCCTGTTGGTTATCTGCAAAGTCCACCTTTTCTAGTGGAAGCATTCCATTGTGCTTACTCAATTTATATGATGCTTCCAGTTTTAGATTTTAAAGTAATTTTTGTTGTGTTACACAGGGATTTAAGTGTTGCCTGCATCTACAAGATTTCAGAGGGTCAGTTTCATACTCATTGCATTAAATTTTATGCTATTTTATTTAACGTTTGATATAAAAGTTCTTTCTATCATCAGTGCTTTGAGGAGTTGAAATCTGCTTAATTAGCTAGATCTCTGGTTTTACTTCAATGGAACCTACAATTAGGCAACCTTTCCCAGCATCAGTCATTCATGACAGCTCTTTCTGTGATTTGTAATTGTCAAGAATTGCATGAATTTTGTGCCGGACTTCAGCAAAAGCATGACACAACTATCTCTTTGTTGCAGAAACAATGATGCTTTCATATCAGCACTGAGAAACCTAGAAAATAGGAAATAGGAACACGAATAGACCAAATGGCCCATCAAGCCTGCTTTGCTATTTTACAAGATCATGGCTGATCTTGGACTTCAATTTCACCTTCCTGCCCACTCACCATATCGCTTGACCAAAAGCCTGTCAATCCCAGCTTTCAATGTATTTAATAAAAGAACATCAACGATCTTCTAGCGTATCATGAGAATTCCATAGGTTCACAACCCTTTGAGTGAAGTAATTTCAGTTCTAAATGATTGGCCCCTTATCCTAACATTATACCCCTCATGTTTTAGCTTTCCTGATAAGAGGAAATAAGCTGTCAGCATCTACCCAGTCAAACCTTTTGGATCTCTGTACGACACAATGAGGTCACCCTTCGTTCTTCTAAATGCCAAAAAATATAGGCTTAATTTGCTCAGCCCTTTATTTTATGGACCATATTGGTGAATTAGAAGTCCAATAGGGCGCTGGAACAGTAAGAAGTCAGTCATTTACAAGATCATTCTATGAAAAATGACCAGTCTATCTAGGGTTTCCCTGTTGTCTTTTGTTGCTAAGAATTTCGTGGGCCTCCAACATTTGCTTTCAGAATTTACCACATAACTATCCAATGATTTGATTTCCTGTCCAAAGTCAGTTCCATGGCTCACCTGTGACCTTTAGACATTGCTTAAGGGAACACAAGCTCCAGAAAGCTGTGACTTGTCTCTTTTACACCAATCCAGTAGCACCAATGTACCTCTGATGCAAGTATTATTAGACATATCAAGGATCTTTGAGAGATTTCCCAAAGGGCTGTTTTACTAATGTGTTTTTTATAAAAATCAGTCCTTTTTCCTGTTCTTATCCAGCAGGATTAAGGTACTCCTTCTCTTGCTGTGTTACCCAACCTGCATCAACAGCAAAATCTAAGGGATTCAACCAAATTAACTAAGCAAAAGAGATATTAGGAGGGGCTTTAATGAGATGACAAAGGTGGTTAG
Organism: Rhincodon typus; assembly: GCF_021869965.1. Lineage (NCBI taxonomy): Eukaryota > Metazoa > Chordata > Chondrichthyes > Orectolobiformes > Rhincodontidae > Rhincodon > Rhincodon typus. The sequence goes on from NC_063335.1 coordinate 2,042,666, forward strand.
TGTTAGGAAAGGAATTGCATGTCTGAAAGAGGATATGAAGATGGGGGAGTGTAAAGCCATGGATAAATTTCAACACAATGAAGAAAATGATACATTTGAGACATCAAGGAGCCAGGAACCCATGTTGATAGGTGTCGATTAGCAAGGTTTGTAGGGGAGGAGGATTTTATGTAAAATAGGATAAGGACAACACCTGGAAACTCAAGTGATGTGGCACTGGTTGAAGAGGAAAATTATGTGCAAGTTAATTTGAAGGGATATAAAAGATTCCACAGTGCTATTCAAGAAAGAGTCAAATTCTGGGATGCTGGTAACTATTGATCCTTCAACCAACATCACTAAAACAGATTGGTTACTAAACCATTCCTGTTTGTGGGATCATAGAACATAGAACAGTAAAGCACAGTACAGGCCCTTCAGCCCATGATGTTGTGCCTACTATTATCCTACTAAGATAAAACTACCCTGCATACCCTACATTTTACTATCCTCCATGTGCCTCTCCAAGAGTCGCTTAAAAGTCTCTAAAGTATCTGACTCCACTACCACTGCCGGCAGCGCATTCCACACACCCACCCATCTTGCTGTGTGCAAATTTGCCACACTTCTACCTTGCTACAGTGATTGTATGTCAACACAGAAGTAGAGATAATCTACAGAGTAGATGTTACTGTTAATCCAAATCAAAACCAAAATGATAAAGTTTCAGAATGAAAATGAGGTTAGCGGGTGCTAGAAACTCTGGGTCATTGTCAGCTTTTGCTCTGAAGCAAGAGAAAATGGGCATTTTAATTAACATCCTGAAAATTAAAGTCCACTTCTGAGCAGCTCCCACAGCAAAACACATCCCCCTGTTCATTAAGTTCAACTGTGAGGTCCTTAAAATGTGGATAATTTTCCATATCTGACTCCCTCTGATTGAAGGCAAATGTAGACTACAACATTTGTCATTGCTTCCAATGTACTACCCCAACTTTCAGCTGACTGAGGAAAAGTATATTTGAGGACCAGAATTTCAAATCCATGGCTAAGGGGCATGGTTTACCAAGCAGCAATGATTTCTGTGCTCCTAAATACTTCACAATCTATCTACCAAGCCCTTCAAGCACTACCTGCTCTGCATGTGGCAGAGACTGCAGATCACTTATTGGGCCGATCAGCTGTCTTAGAACTTATTGAATCAGTGCAGAAGTAAATCATCCTTGATACCAAGAGACTGCTTAAGAAGAAAAGAAAATCTCATCTTGATATTGTCATCTTGAATTATCACATTTGCTAATTAGCAGATCTGGAGTGGTGGAGATGGGGATATCACCGGCACTTAGAATTACAGGAATCTCCTCTGTAATTTGGTTTGCAATGGTTCACCAAATTCCTTTCTTGTGGTTGATGTGCAAGTTCTTGCAATTGTTTTGGTCAAGTGAATTTGTTACAGTCTTGGTGGCTTGACTCTAAAGCAGAAAACCTGGCTGTACAGAATTGGACATGAAAACATGAAAACAAAAACTTTACTCAGAGAAATTTAGGTAATATTAATCAAATGTTCAGTTGAGTTGTTTCACACCTCTGGAGCTAGTAGGACTTGAACCTGAGTCTCCTATACTGGTGTTGATGTAATCTAATTCAGATATGTAATCATCGATTGTCTGTCAATGTTATTTCTACAATACGTCAAAATAGTTATAAAGGAAATGCTTTAATGCTGTGAATTAATAGTATGTAAAGTTAATGTTCAACATGTTTAACAGTTAGACATTATTTCAAGTAAAGGATATGGAATTATCACAAAATATTGTGACATCTAAAATTGCCATGACTTCAAAGAACAGTTTTATTAAACACCAGCCTTTTGGGATATTAATTGAATTTGTATTTTAATGATATGCTGTCGTCATTTTAACAATAAGCAGCTGTGTTGTCCTTAGCAATTCAAAAGGCACTTAATCAGCTCGCAAATTTACTGTCTTGAGATCAAAGCCCAGAAATGATGCCTTAAGCTCAAATGATTACCAGGTTCAGTGGAAAGTTGATAGTCTTATAGGTTCTAAAAAAAAAATTAGGACTCTATTAAAGTATGCCAGTAAATACAAATTGAGCAGCTTTGCAAGCATTTAGTTATGGTAACCCTCAGACATAAACCTGAGCTGCCTAGGTAGTAGGCTTGGACTTAAATTCTAATTTGCACTATACCATATGATGTATAACACATGCAACTGAAGCCCTGGAATTCAAATTTGTCAAAGCAAAACTCTTTAGCTGAATATTGAAAACATTCTAATGCAACAAATGTACCTTATTAAGGTTTAACAAAATTAATTGCAGATTTCATCCTTATATCGCTTAGTTACCTAGTTGAACGAAAGCTGATGCGTCATATATATTCAGTTCCTTGGAAGAGCCAATTTTATGGAGAAGCATTCACAGCTTTGAACCTTGTCTGTCAGGAGTGTGTTTCAATTCCAAAATGAGACACCCTAAATTTTTCAAGTCAATTAATTTGGTTGTGGTGGAGCCAATGCACAACTCTGATAATGGTGCCCTTGTATACAGCAGTATACAAGGAGCAGGAGCTGGTACAGACAGCAGGTGAAGAGGTCATTACAGTGACAGGAGCAGGGACTAGTACAGCCCTCAACATCATATTTTCTTCCACTGCCATGTACACAATTTTTGTTTGTGTCGTGATGTGTGTCCTCATACCCACACTACACTCTATCTGCCAAAACTTTGCAACTCAGCCAATCCATCTGCCTCCCTTTGCAGACTCTTTGTAGCCTCCTCACAACTCGTTTTCCTATCTTTCTTTGTATAGTTAGCAAACTTGGTCAGTCCCTTCATCCAACTCATTGATATCAGTCATAAATAGTTGAGGCCTCAATACTGATCCTGTGGCATTCCATTTCTCCTGATTCTGTTTCCTTTTAGTTAGCCAATCTTCTGTCACAGTAATCTTTTATGAGGCATTTTATCAAATGCCTTTTGGAAATCCAAACACACCCCAAAAGGAAAGTTGTTAATCCTTAAAGAATTCTAATAAATTTGTGAAACATTATTTCCCTTTCACAAAACCATATTTTCTCTGCCTGACTGTATTGATTTTCTAAACATCCTTCTAACACTTTCTATATAATGGATTCTAGCACTTTTCTAATGAATGATGGGAGGTGGTAACATGGTGGTAATGTCATTGGGACTGGACTAGGAATCCAGACCCCAGACTATTATTCTGGGGACATGGATTTGAATCCCTCCATGGCAGATGATGAAATTTGAATTTCATAAAATCTGCAATTAAGAACTAGTCTAATGTCAATAGTGAAAATCCATCTGGTTCACTAATGACCTTTAGGAAAGGTAATCTATCATCATTCTCTAATCCAACCTGCATATGACTCCAGACCCATAACAATGTGATTGGCATTAATTGCCCTCTGAAATAGCTTGAAGTGCCAATCACCTCAAAGAAACCATCCCACACAAGAACAGAGAAAAAGTCAGTCTGGTCTATAGTTTCCTTTTTTCTGTACTTCTTTCTTGATTGCAACAAATTACAGGAGTATGTGAATAAACTTGTGGAATGGGCTAATAATTCTGAATTAAGTTCAACACAGATTAATGATGGTAGTATATTTTAAAAGGAAGAGCAGGAAGATCTTGGAAAATCAGGAAGATTACTTGGAAGATGTAAATCTAGATGGTGGAAGAAAAAAGGGCTTTCAGTGAACAAATACACAAGGCACTAAAATTTGTACCATAGGTTCACAGGCCATTTTTTTTTACTAGAAAACAGAAATCAAGTAACTGGAGAGGATTCAGAGAAGATCTACAAGGACATTAATAGAAATGCTTGGGCATACATATCAGTAAAGGAGTCAAGCTGGATATCTTTTCTCTCATTAGACTGAGGCTGAGGGAGTAGCCATTATAGAATCCCTACAGTGCAGGTAGAGGCCATTTGGCCCATTGAGTATGCACCGACACTCCATAGTTAACCCATCTAACCCATCTAGATCCTGAGGCAGAATATGAGGTGTTGTTCCTGCAGTTTATGTTGAGGCCATTGGGCTGTAATCTCCTGAGGTGGAATATGAGGTGCTGTTCCTACAGCCTTGGGAGCCTGCAGCCTGATGGTCTCAACATAGAACTCATTGAGTTCAAAATCTCCCCACCCGAGTCTGGAGTCATATGCAGGTTGGATTAGAGAATGATGATAGATTACCTTTCCTAAAGGTCATTAGTGAACCAGATGGATTTTCACAATTGACATTAGACTAGTTCTTAATTGCAGATTTATGGTACTCATGTCAACTCCATAGCAATTCATCCAGCATTGACCACGAGCAGAACACAGCAGCTATATGGAGATGAAAACATGACCTTCCAAAGATATATTATAGTTCTCGTCTTACACACTTGATAGTCAAAATCTCTCACTATGAAACCCATTTAAGTTCATTACATTGTGAAGCTGAAGGAACACAGCAGGTCAGGCTGCATCAGAGGAGCAGGAAAGTCGATGTTTCAGGCCTAGACCCTTCATCAGTTCTGGGGAGGGGGAAGGGAGTTTGGAAATAAATAGAGGGAGGGTGACGGGACGGGGGAAAGTAGGTAGGATGGTGACGGTGAGTGCAGGCAGGGGTTTGTGAAGGTAGATCATGGGAAAGGTGGGACGGATATATGAGAAAGAAGATGGACAGGTTGTGTCAGGTCAAGGAAGTGAGGATGAGAGGGAGGGTTAGACATGGAATGAGGACTGGGGTGGGGAGATTTTGAACCCAGTGAGTTCTATTTTGAGGCCATCAAAACTGCAGGAACAACACCTCATATTCTGCCTCAGGATCTAGATGGGTTAGATGGATTAAGTGCCTTTTGAATTGCTAAGGACAACACAGTTGCTTATTGTTAAAATGACGACAGCATATCATTAAAATACAAATTCAATTAATATCCCAAAAGGCTGGTGTTTAATTAAACTGTTCTTTGAAGTCATGGCAATTTTAGATATCACAATAATTTGTGATAATTCCATATCCTTTACCTGGAATAATGTCTAACTCTTAAACATGTTGAACATTAACTTTCTGTACTATCAATTCACAGCATTAAAGCATTTCCTTTATAACTATTTTGACGTATTGTAGAAATAACATTGACAGACAATCGATGATTACATATCTGAATTGGATTACATCGACACCAGTATAGGAGACTCAGGTTCAAGTCCTACTAGCTCCAGAGGTGTGAAATGCGGGCATAAGAAGAGTTAGAAGGTTCTAAAACAACTGGGGCAAAGTTCAAGAATACCAACCTGAGCTTTCTAAGCTTCTCTCCTTGGCACTTGCCTGTCCATGTCGCCACTTACAATCTGCATCCAGGTTCAATGACCCTGACTCAATTCCATCCTCGCCTCTCCAAAATGAAACTTGGATTCAACAGAACCCTTTAAATGGAAAGGAGTCTGCCAAGTCAGGGGAGAATGCCTAATTTGAGGTACTCATCTTGGTTACAAAATCTAGGTCTATGTTTCCATATATAAAAACTAGGGTCTCAATCGCTGTATTAACTACTTTGTTAAACTATCCTGCCACATTTGAGCATTTGTGCAGACACGCCCACAGGGCTAATCCTGAAAATATTTAAGATGCTACAAAAGTGCATATTTGTTTGCTTTTGCATGCAAGTTCAAAAACATCATGGAACCCTCGTACATATCTATAAAACTCTGGCTGTTTTATGTTTTACATGTCAGGTGCATCTTTGCTTTTATTTGCATTCATGAGAAGTAACATAAGGGTGTGGTGATTGAATTGGTGATAACTTCATTGATAATGGCAAGGTGTAACAACGCAGTGGATTTTCTGCATTTCTGATGGAGCCTTACAAAAAAATAACCTGAATGCTTAAACATGAGAAGTTCTGCTAATGAGATAGTAATTTTATAAAACACATTGAAAATGTATTTTTTTATTCACTCTTATGATGTGGTCATACTATCTGTTCAGCATTAATTGCCCATCCCTAGTTGCCCTCGAGAAAGTGGTGGTAAGCTGCCTTCTTGAAACATTGCAGTCCACATGCTGTAGGTTGACCCTCAATGTCCTTAGGGAAGGAATTCTGGGATTTTGACCCAGAGGCAATGAAGGAATGATGATATAATTCCAGGTCAGGATGGTGAGTAACTTGCAGGTGGTGGTGTTCCCATCTATATGCTGACCTTGCCTTTCTAAATGGAAATGTTTGTGGGTTTGGAAGGTGCTGTCTAAGGATCCTTGTTGAATTTGTGCAATGCATTTTGTAGATAGTACACACTGCTGCTACCGAGTATTGGTGCTGGATGGTGTGGATGCTTGTGAATGTTGTGCCAATCAAGCGGGCTGCTTTGTCCTGCATGGTGTGAAGCTTCTTGAGTATTGTTGGGGCTGCACTCATTCAAACAAGTGGGGAGCATTCCATCCATCACTTGTAGTTTGGAAATGGTGAACAGGCTTTGGAGTCAGGAGATGAGTGACTCGTCACAGTATTCCTAGCCTCTGACCTGCTCTTGTAGCCACTGTGTTTATGTGGTGAGTCCAGTTGAGTTTCTGGCCAATGGTAACCCCCAAGATGTTGATGGTGGAATGTCAAGGAGTGGTAGTTAGATTGTCTCTTATTGGAGATGGTCATTGCCTGGCATTTGTGTGGTGTGAATGTTACTTGCCACTTTTCAGCCCAAGCCGGGATATTGTCATATTGCATTTGGACATGGACTGCTTCAGTATCTGACGAGTTGCAAATGGTGCTGAACATTGTGCAATCATCAGCGAACATCCCCATTTCTGACCTTATGATGGAGGGAAGGTCATTGATGAAGCAGCTGAAGATGGTTGGGCCTAGGGCACTACCCTGAGGAACTCCTGCAGAGATGCCCTGGAGCTGAGATGACTAATTTCAAACAACAACCATTCTTCTATGTGCCAGGTATGACTTCAGCAGGTGCAGAGTTTGCCCCTTATACCCATTTATTCCAGTTTTGCTGGGGTTCCTCGCTGCCATACTCAGTTGAATGTGACCTTTATGTCAAGGTCTAGAATTCAGTGTTTTTGTCCATGTTTGAACCAAGGCTGCAATGAGGTCAGGAACTGAGTGGCCCTGGCAGAACCCAAACTGGGTATCGGTGAGCAGGTTATTGCTGAGCAGGTGCTGCTGCCTGGTTTCTCCATTTCAGTATGTGATATTGGTTCATGAAAACCAAAACAACTGTGGATGCTGGAAATCAGAAACAAGAACAGAAATTGATGGAAAAGCTCAGCAGATCTGGCAGCATCTCTGGAGATAAATCAGAGTTAACATTTCATGCTGCCAGACCTATTGAGCTTTTCCAGCAATTTCTGTGATATTAGTTTAGTTGGAGAATTCCAACATGAGGCAAAACTAATTTTTAGGTTATTAGAGCCAAGAGATTGTGTTACCTGTTCTGCACATTCCAAGCTAGCTCAGATTTTGCCTTCTGTTCTTTTTCTTGCAATTGCTAAGCTTCGGAAACGTTTCTGTTTAATCTCTCTCCTCCAAAACACTTCACTGTCCTGTCACTAATCAATGTTATGGCGATTTGAGTCTCACTGTAACATGTTGTGATTAGAAGGGAAGAATTTATTTAAAAATGTAAGGTTCCCCAGCAAAGAACAGCTTTGGTGAACACCATATCTCACCAGAATGACTTCTACATGTTTTGCCCCACTACACTATTTCATCAGTTTAAATTCAAGTGATCTTGGAGTACTTATCTTTTAGTCAATCCTTTCAACAGCATCTTCTTTGTTGTCTAAAAATGTACGGTGAAGTAGCAAAGAAAAGATCATAAGCATGTGATGCTAAAGTAAATTCACCGTGTAACTGGGGCCTACAACAAAAAGATGTTCCCCTCAGCCAAGGTTGTAGGAATTGCTGGATAACAAACCAAGATACATTAAAGTCATTGAATTACTGACTCCCAAAGCTGTAAACAGTGGTTGAGACTTTATTTGATTGAATGGCTTGCTTGCAGAGGATTGTTCCAACCAGGTATTTGCCTTGCTACAGGAATGGGATAGTGATTCGTGGAAATTATAAAGTTGTACTGAGTTACTACTTCAGAAAAGTACAATATCCAATATGTGACGAGAAATTACATGTAGAATAGTAGTTGCAGAATGCCTAAGGCTATAACAGAATTGAAACAGATAGACCTGATAAATTCCATAAACTGTTTATTTGGTTATCTGAACCTTCAGATTGTATTTCAAACATAGATGATTGAACTCAGCTGTTCTACATTAGGATGTTTGCAATTGTAATTTCTTTTTGCTGTGAAAGTTGAAAAGATACCTGGGCTGTGGACAGTGACAGCAGCAGACATCAATATTTAAGTATGAGTGTGAGGAAAATGTTCTATAACCAGAAGGGAAACTAAAACAGATCTCTCCCCATGATATGCTACTGATAAAGTGACTAATGAACTCATGAACTGTGGTCTCATTTAAAATAAGCTTCTATATCATTAACAGAGATCAAACCAGCTAGACCACAGGAAAACACAAATCACTTGACTTGGACAAGGGAAGTGAATGTAATATTGCCAAGCTTGCAGATGACTCAAAAATAGGTGGGACGGCAAGAAGATGACTCAGAGTCTACGTAGGGTTTTGGACAGGTTAAATGAGTGGGCAAAAGCTTGGCAGATGCAATGTAACACAGAAAAATATGATGTTATTTACTTTGGCAAGAAAAATAGAGGAGCTGAATATTATTTAAATGGTTAAAGAACGCTGCATTTGGAAGTCTTTATGCATAATCCATAAAAAAACTGGCCTACAAGATCAGAAAAGGCACATGTCAAAAGGAATAGAGTGTAAAAATAGGGAAGCCTTGCTAAAACTATACAAGGCACTAATTAGACCACACCTGGAATACTGTAAACAGTTTTGATCCCTTACCTAATGAAAGATAGACTGGCATTTTGGAGGCAGTCCAGAGAAAATTCACAAAGTTGATAATGGATATGGAGGGATTTTCGTTTGAGAAAAGGCTGAGTAGGTAGGGTTTCTACTCCTTTAAATACATATGAATGAGAACGATCTTATTATAACATGTAGGGCTCCTTGAAGCTTAGTAGGCTATATGCTCAGAGGTTATTTCTGCATAAGGAAAAGTCTAAGACCAGAGGGCATAATCTCACAGTATGTGGTCGCCCAATTTGGACAGCGATGAGGAGAAATTTCTTCTTTAAGAAGGTAGTGAATCTGTGGAATTCTATATTGTAGAGGGCTGTTAAAGCCAGACTTATAATATTTAAATATATTGAAGGCTGAGATCAATAGATTTTTAATCACTAGGGAATCAAGGGTTATAGGAAAAATGCTGTAAAGTGGAGGTGAGGATTATCTAATCAACTATCATCTCATTGAATTGTGGAGCAGACTTGATGGACTGAATGGCCTGCATCTGTTCCTACATCCTATTGGTCCTATGGTCACTTGTGTTTATCGTGTAAGTTAGTGATTCTAAAAATGTTAGATGTACATGATAGATGGAATTTTCTCCTTTGTGGTGTGGTGTGAAAAATGGCAAGAAAGTTGGGAAAACAGAGAGAATGTAAAAGTCAGAATCTCATCAAGAAAATGTTTTACGCTCTTCCCCTTAAGCCTTAAACAGTGACTTCAGAATCTCACCATTGAAGACTGACTGCCTTTATCCTACGCACTTGCATCCCAAGAAAGCTCCAACTCACCTTATTTATACACCACTTCCAATCCTCCCCTCCTTCCCTAAACAATTGATGGCTCAATTCCTGACTTGTAAGTCAAAGGTACCTTGTGGTTGTAACATTTTGACTGCTTGTCCCTGCCATTGTCCAACTGTTTCTACAATAGCATGTGCCTGCATGCTCCACAGCCAACAATTTCCTTGACACTTTGTCCATGCAAAATGATCTTGGCAAACCCAAGCCTTGCCATATCATCATTCCTGGTCTCACACCAATTCAGACATTATTTTAGCCCTTCCACACTTATCTTTGCAGTTCAGGGACACCTAGGACTTGCATGTTTCTGCCTGGTTGCTTTGTGTGAAGCATCGCACTCAACTCATTCATCTGCATCTTATATCTCTTAACTTGCTTTCTTAGCTCACCAACTGGGCTCTTGCTTGGAGGCTGGCGACTAAACTAACTACTTCACATTGCATTCTTAGCAAAATCTCACTGACTTCAGCATTGACTTACAGGTTTCCAGTCTCTATGTGGCTCATATTACCTTTTACTGAACAGGGTCTTCAGTGCTCAGTTACAGGCTACCAGCCTCTGTGACTTGTGTTGCTTTTTCTCACAGAAGGAAAGGCTGGCAACTTGTCACCATGGTGGGGAACATTGAGCAGTCGAGGGTGGACCTGCCATTGTATGACACTTGGCCATTGTATGGCCAAGCTTGTTGACTGACTGTAGTGGTGCTATTCCCTGACTGTAGTCCCCTTTTATCCCACTAAGGACTATAGCTCTGTGATTTTCACAAGTAGTAATTTGCTTGAAGCCCATGCAGTGTATTTGTTGGCACATGCTTCAAACAAATTACAATTTGTGAAAGTCGCAAGGGAACAGTTCTTAGTGGAGTGAAAGGGGAGTATTGCCACAGTTAGTCAAGAAGCTTGGTCTTACCTAAATCTGGGATCTGTGTCCTTGCATTCCATCTGCAGGGATTTCAGGATGGTCAGTGGAGAGATCAGTCCTGGGAGTGGCTCATGCTCAGTGAGACTGTCTTAACAAGACGCAGTCAGTCAATAATACTTGGGGGCTTATCAGGGCAGTCCATGGTATTCGTGGGAAAGCAAACTATTCAACTCTGAGGATGTGTTTCATTGTATTGGTTACTGTGGGAATGGCTATATTGATAGGGGGTAATTTTTCACAGAGGATCTCATACAGAATTGGAGGGAGCTGGGTGCTTGGGGGCTTGTAGGGGTCCTTACAGATAACGGTCACTCTAGCCTAGGGTGTAAGGCCATCAAGGGCATGAAAAAATGTCACGAACTCTGGGGGCACTTTAAGAGAAAGGGGATCAATGGAAAAGTAGGTGGAAAAGCCATGGGGATTTTCAACACAAAAGGGAACATGGAGGATTGGGGCAATTATTACATCTGAGGCAGAATCTGAAAGTCACTTGTAAGAATATGAATTTCAAACCTTACCATGTTAGATTGAAAGTCAATTGTACACTGAATATGCAAAATATTTGACTTTCCATACAAAGTGTCAGAATAAGTTGTTGGTTATATCTTCAAGAGCAAAGGAAAACTGTTGGAATTAGAGGCTCTGATGGGGGCAGTTGCACTAATCATGCCTCCACTGATTCACAATACCATCCATTTGGAATCAATTTCAATTTCATCAACATGACATTCATTGGGCAAAGATGATATTCCAGATTTTGGCCTCAAGCAATCAGGACCATCACATTGTGCACACTAATTCCCTCCTTGTCATGTCAGCAAAGCAACTGCCATGAGAACAAGGCACTAAAAGGTGGAACCTGAAGTGTCCATTTTACAAATACATTCCATAGCTAGTACCTGGAAGACAATGTTTCACAGCTGCCAGACTTGTAAACTGTTATGTACGTAAGCAAGGACATTGACTGTGATTTCGAAGGGAGCATTTTCATTGATTGCAGTGGGGTGGGGCATTGCAGCAATAATGCTGGCTTACTGGCAGAATGCTACTCCCACTGTAACATTAAGACATTGGTTGTACATTGTATAATTTGATAATATAACATAGCTCAGAGCTCCCAATGGAGGCATGACAATGACCTATTTGGGAAGCTTTCATGCCACATTGTGTGAGAGCACAAGAAGCAGCTTAGTTATGATGAATATAAGGGCCAAGAAATTCCTTTAATGAAGTTGTGTTACCTTCCTGACATTTTTCACAGATTATCCATTCACAGATGTCACATGGAGCTTGCTGTGGCTGGAATCCTGAATGTCATGTCCTCTGGCAGTCCTCTGAGTGTCAGATACCCAGAGCATTTCCACAACCAGCTCCAGAGATGAGTCAGTTATGTACCCACCGGAATATGTTCACAAGTCTAACCTGGAAACAACACCACTGGGACAAGAGCCTCTGAGCTGGTGGAGGGTGCAGGTGAAAACCTTATCGGTGCATTGTCTGAGAGTTCAGTGGCTTCCTCCTCAGAAGAATAGCTGGAACAAAGTGTCTATGGTGCTGGCTACTTTATGGATGCTTGCTGGGTCCTGCTTATACATGCATAAGAGAAGTGAGGATTTTTTTTTGAAGTGAGATAAAGACATTAAAAATGAGTAAGCACTGGTGTTAATGGAAGAGCGATGGAACAGCACAGTGAAGGTTATTGGGTTGTTTGCCCATTGAGTTCTCTTTGCCCCCTACATGAGTGATCGTGCTTTTATTTGGCTAATTCAAGAATTTTCTCCTTCTACAGATTAAGGAACCTGATGTCTACCACTGCCTCTCGGTTTTGTACTCTCAGCCCTGTTATGGGGGATCAGGTTTCCCTGCAATGAGGCAAGGGAGAAATTGAATATGATGGAAATAGATGAAAGAAACATAAGTGGTAATGCATAAAGTGGAGAGGTGGGGAGGTGCCCCCATTGAGTGAGGAGTAAGCATAGATGTCAAGAAGAGCTAGTTTGGGAGGATCAAGTGGGTGAGATCCCCTTCAGTAGACATGATGAATGCAAGATTGAACATTATAGTCCATGAACCTTGGTGATCTGCACATGTAGTGGCAGTTAAGAGTGAGCGTTGGCCCTATAATCATGAGGTAGCGTAGGGAACATAGTGACACCTAACCTTATAGTGGAATGCAGAAGATCATTGCTGATGCCTAAGTATCACTTTTTCCAAGATACTAACAGTTCTGATGAAGAGTCATTGGCTCGAAACATTAAGTACTTCTTCCCACAGATACTGCCAGAGCTGGTGGGTTTTGCAATCAGTTTCTGTTTTTCAGATCTCCAGCATCTGCAGCTGTTTGTTTTACATTATGGCAGAAGATCATTGACCTTCTTGTGACATTGCTAAGTGTCCCTCTTCATTTGGGACACTGTATTAACCCAGGTTGCAATATATGTCAGGCTGGCTTTGTCTAGTAGCATGGCCTCCTTTGGCAGTCCTCTGGGAAAAGGAGGTCCATCTTCTCCACTACCCCTTTCTCCAACACCTCCAGCTCCTTGTCCGTGAAGTGGACAGCTAGCTTGCCTTTCTTCTGGGCCATGGCTTCAGTGATCATGATTGAGCTCTACTGTCTGACTGCCAGTCTCTGGCTTGCAGCATCTGAAATAATATGTGGATGATCATTAAATATGGCACCAGGGGAATGTACACCAGAATGTCTTGCCAGTAACACACACCTTTGCCTCTCTGGTTGCATGATTGCCCAAGAAAGGTGCCCAGAAGACCAGTTGCATAATTAATGAGGTGAAGAATGGACGAGTGCACGAGAAACGATGCCCCAGGCTATGGTGGACTGGATTCCATAAAACTCACTCGACAAAACTCTTTCAGTGCAAGTGGTAAACTTCCATCCTATGTCCCTTATCTAAGTCCAAGCTAGCATAGGGAAAATGTATGCACACAATAACTACCGGGATACACTTCTTTCAATGCTTTCCCAATCTAAGCAACAACTGGCTGCTCTATTTTTGTTTCTTGTGCATTCACCCTATTTCCATCCACACTGTCCTCTTGTGCAATATGCTTGTTCTTTAACAAAACTTATCAAATAGCACCTGGAGATCTACATACATTTACAACTTATCTTTTACTCAGTTTTTCATATTCACAAAATTTTTTAATTGTCAAATTCCATTTGCCTTTAACAAATCATTCTTAGCTATCCTAGGAATGTCTGTGTTGAACAAAAATCTCTTCAAGTTTTTCTCGCGTGAGGGATTGTGTGAGTTTACCCACAACTCACATTAGAATAACTGACCTATAGTTAGCTAGTTTTTACGTCTCTTCCTTCTTAAATCGCAGTGTTGTGTAACTTTTCTCCACTCCATGGCTCATTTAAGGAAGATTGAAAGATTGTGTACCTCCTTTCACTGACTTCCATTAGCAACTTGCAGTTCAGCTTATCTCGACTTACTTAGTGACTTACCCACCTTGAATTCTGGAAAGGCTTTTTTAAAAAACTAATTCATTTTCTGTACTTATTTCTGACAGTTCAATGATATGCGCCACCCCTGCAGCACAAACACTGCTGTCAAGTTCGAAAAAACCATTAGAGTCCGTTGATATAGATTTTCTACTCAAGGGCGAGGCCTTCAGCAACAGTTCTGGTGATTGCTCAAAAGCTTGGGCATGTACTCACCCTCTTTTTTTTGAAGAAGAGCTATTGCACTTTTTGAGAGTTGCTTGATCTAGTCTGTTCCCACATCTTCCTAGAGATTGGGTCGGATAATTAACATATGTACCTATTAAGTGTGAGGCAGAACACTGGCAAGGCAGTATTATAGTAAATTCATACACCAATTTGTTGTCTAATATCTGCCAAATTATCAAATGTAAAAGATATTGGTGAAAGCACAACTTCTTCAAAATGTGCATTTTTTTGCACAAGATACCATACATATGTGAGACTTTTTTGCATGACGTAACAATGCCATTATTGCTTTTCTAATCCAATAGATATTCCAAACTGAAGAGGTGAAATAACTGATCAGTCTGAGAAGAACTATTGCAGTAAAATCATTTTTTTGCCTCTTCAACTTGTTTCAGATGTTAGCTGTCACAGTCCCAAAATGTTCGTACTGATCCCAATTTCCTGCCAAGAACATTTAATTTCCATATTGTAGATGGCTTGTTAGCCTTCATTTCTGATCAAATTTTATCATTTTTTTCAACGAAAACAAAGTTGCTGGAAAAGCTCGGCAGGCCAGGCAGCATCTGTGAAGTTAAAAAACAGAGTTAATGTTTCGGGTCCGGTGACCCTTCCTCTTCTGAAGAAGGGTCACTGGACCTGAAACGTTAATTCTGTTTTCTCCTCCACAGATGCTGCCAGACCTGCTGAGCTTTTCCAGCAACTTTGTTTTTGTTCTTGATTTACAGCATCCGCAGTTCTTTCAGTTTTTAGTTATCATTTTTTTTTGCCCGAAATATTCACAGCACAATGTTTTTATGCCTTTTTCTTGGTTGAGTAATCTATATCATCTTAGATCAAGTGTCTCCCATTATTGTTTAGTAGTGGTTCTCATTTTGAACATAATAGCTCTTTATCAGTTGTTGGAAGCTGTTCAATCTTGACTTCCCACCATAAATCAACCCACTGTATTGTATTTATTTATGCTGGGAAACATGATCCAATATGATTAATTGCCTGAATCTGAAAAAAATACTATCAGAAGGAGTATATTGTCTATAGTGTCCGTAGCCAAATTTCCATCTTACTTTTTGGGAGATTGAAGGAAATTATATTAGTCTATATGAAGTGCGGACTTGTAAGTTTTTAATAAATTAGAACTGTATTTAACAGTTGCAATTTAACTGGTAAATGCAAGATAAAAATATTTTTTTCTTACTGCATCCAAAAATATTTGTATACGAGGTAAATTTCTGTGTTTTACACCTCTTCTGGATACCTGATCCGATTGTTGGAAAATGCAAAGCTTGATCACACCATCCAAAGAGTAATTGTATATCCTAGAACAAAAGGAGTGCTGCCCACATTATTTCCCCCAAAGCAGAGGCTTGTGGCTATTTTAACAGCTTTCTCATATATTTTGTTCAACCTGTACATTTTATAAATAAAAACCAAAATAATGCAAATGCTTAAAGCTAAATAAAAACAGAAAGTGCTGGAGAAGCTCAGCAGGTCAGGCAGCATCTGTTGAGAGAATAAAGAGTTAAAAGTTTCAAGCCCAGTTCGACTGTTCTTCAGAACTGAAAGGAGCTGGAAGATGGTAGTTTTATGTTGTCAAAAGAAAATAGGCAGACCATGTGGAGGCAGATTCTAAGAGTACCCAGAGAAAAGGACAAAGGTAGTGATGATGATGGTGAAGTAGAGATAGATACGTGAAGTAATGTTAGGTGTGAAAAGGAGAAAATGTATTCCATCTGCTGAGAGCAAAGCCAACGTGACAGAAATAAGGCCAGGAGAGGGTGGAGATGTAAGAAAAACGGAGTACAGAGACCATATTCTGAAGTTGTGGAACTTGCGTCCTAGAAGCTGTAATGTCCCTCAACAAAAAATGAGATGTTGTTCCTCCAGCTTGTAGCAGGCCAAAGACAAAATGTTAGCATGGGAGCAAGGCAATTTATTGAAATGACAAGCAACTGGAAGATCGGGATCATTCCTTTGAAATGTACATTTGAGTTGTGATATCATCCGGTGGAAATGTCAGCTATAGAATAGCATGCGCTATCTGATAATTGGTATGGCACAAAAGTTGTTCCTTTTTAGATTGATCTTCAAAAAATTGCATGCAGATTTCTGATTTAAGTGTTCAACAGCATGGTGTCACTGATTAAAATCCAGCTCTGCTGTAGATTCCCTTCCTGAATCAGTGGTATGTAACTCAGAGTCTGGAGAAGCAATCTGAACATCTTCACTTTTATGGAAGTTGACACATTTCCTGACATTCAAAGGTACAAAGAACTAAACATTTGTGCCATTTGCAAATATTTTTCAATCTGTCCATTTCTCGCTGTCAAACAACCGCCAAACCTTAAACAGACCATTGTTTGCAGCAAACTACCCAGCCTTCAGGACAACATTCACCACAGCACCACACAACCCTGTCATGGCAACCTCTGCAAGACATATCAGATCATCGACATGGACACTACCCTCACACGTGGGAACACCACCCACCATGTTCACTGTAGATACTCATGTGACTTGGAAAATGTTGTCTATCTCATACGCTGCAGACAAGGATGTCCTGAGGCATAGTATATTGGCGAGACTATGCAGATGCTATGACAACGGAGAAATGGATACCGTGCAACAATCGCCAGGCAGAGATGTTCCCTCCCAATCAGGGAACACTTCAGTGGTCAAGGACATTCAGCCTCCGTTCTTTGGGTAAACGTCCTCCAAGGCGGACTTCGGGATACACAACAACGCAGAGTCACCTAGCAGAGGCTGATAGCCCAATTTCACATTCATGAAGATAGCCTCAACTGTGACCTTGGGTTTGTGTCACGCTACATGTGACCCTACCACAATGTTTTGTATCTGTAAAACCTTCCTTTCTGTCTTGTTTTGACACAATCACCTTGATAAATTGCTATGATCTCTCTACCTTAATTAGTATGTACAGTTTTGGATTACTTGTTACTTTGGTTAGACCCTCAGCATGTGACTCTCATACCTATCATGTTATTCCAGCCATTTAGTTTATCTCCAGCACCACCTTATTTTTAAGTTTTTGTAATTATCTCTCTGCCTCATTTAATTGGATTATAGGTCATCCCTTCACTTGTTATTCAACTGTTGTCACTTTACTCACACTGTCTAACACTTTTGGTCACCTGCAGAGACTTATTATTCGACAATCCACTCACACCATTTGTATGTTCTTTTGATCTCTCTGCCCTTGATCTCTCTGCCTATAAATTCTGTGTCTGTGTGCTCTGCTCTGTCACTTCACCTGACAAAGGAGCAGCACTGTGAAAGCTTGTGATTTCAAGTAAATGTTTGGACTATAACCTGGTGTTGTGTGACTTCTGACTAAATAAAACTCTGATTGAATTCCCTTGAACAAATCTGACTGACCTCAAAGCTGTTCTGTTCTGAAGAGCTTTCATCTCTCTCTATCTCCTTCTCCCTCACTCTCTTTATCTCCTTCACAGACAGATAGGGATCAATGAACATTCAACACAATGGGTACAAAGCATCTTTCCATTACCCAGACAGGCTAAAGATGTATTTACTGTTTAATCTCTGGTGGGAGTGACGATTAGTATATCAACCATCTTTTATCTAGTTGCTTTTTTGTGACATTTTGTTTATGACAGCATTCGATAGAAACTTGGTTTTCAAATATTTTCTGTAAAATTGGTTTGAATAATTTTCCATGTAACATTCATATATGGCTCAAATCTGCTCAGAATATTTTATTCTTTATACACTCATACAATTATTACTGACTAACTTCTTTCCAAAGAAAAGTTAAAGGGAAGAGCAAAACTGTTCAAATTAAAATACTTACGTATTGGTGCAGGCGATGCTGCTGACAACCGATGAGTGAGTGCACAACATAATTTTGCATCCCATCTACCTTACGTCAGTAGTATTGCATGGAAAAAAGGTAGGTTAGAGTGATTAGCGGTCAGGGTAGTGTTATGATTAAGGTTGGAGAGGTGCATCATTTCCAGCTCTAGTCCCACCTCTCCACAGGTCACAACAAATTTTAAGTTTAACCAAGATGTTGATATGACCAACTATATAGATCTCAGACTGTACCGGGTTTAGTTTTAAGAGCAAGTCAGCCAGTTTTCTTTAATCAACAACATATAACTGATATATAACCTGATATATAAGCTGAAATTATTGAAACAGTGATGCAAAGTTTAAGGACAGACAGTTGAACTACGCAAACATATATATCTACCATTCCAAGAAATTAACACACACAAGACGGAGGTGAAGCAACAAAAAAGCTCTGCAGTGTTAACTTTAAAAGTACTTTGTTTGATTCATGAGAAAAGGTTAAGTTGAGGATTGTCCTAAATAGTATCTGTGTCTGAAGTTACTCGATACACACAAGCCGCCCGCAATGGGCTATATTCTTAGAATAGTTGCAGCTGGCTGAATTCCCTTTGCTGGAGATAGTGGGTAGTTTCCAAGAAAATCCTCTTCAGGAACTGTCCCTGCATAGTAAAGGTAACTTTCTGTGGGTTTTCAGCATGTACACTTGGCTCAGAGGAATTGCAAATAAAGAGAGAGAGAGACAGAGAGAGCTGTTGTTCTTCAAGCAGGTCAAATTCTGACTTGCTCAGTTCAAAAATCAAATTGTCTTATTCTACCCCAATACTGGGCCATGTGGCCTCTGTCTGAAATTCCTCCAGACTGAATGACTCCATCCAAGTTCTTTGCTCCTTGCAAGTGCAGCATTCATAGAATACCAACAGTGTAGAAGGGGGCCATTTGGTCCTATTGTGTCTACACCAATCCTCCGAAGAGCATCCCACCCGCTACCCAATCCCTGCAATTCCCACCCAAGACACTATGGGGCAATGTAGCATGGCCAATCCACCTAACCTGCACATCTTTGGACTGTGGGAGGAAACCGGAGCACCTGGAGGAAACCCACGCAGACACGGGGAGAATGTGCAAACTCCACACAGACAGTTGCCCGAGGCTGGAATCGAACCTGGGTCCCCGGCACTGTGAGGCAGCACTGAGCCACCGAACTGCCCCAAAACATTGCTGCTATTGTAACATTGTTGCAATTGTACCCCATGCATTTTTCTTAGCAAAGTTTTTTTTCATTTAAAAGTTCAAGATATATTTACATGGCTCCATATAATCTGTTAAAAATAATAAATGGATCACATCACTTTGTAACAGTAGCCTGATTGGCCCATCTGTAGAAATAACAGAAAGACCCATCTGTTGCTAATATATATGCATGACTTGTCACGCCCACCCACTAATCTTGGTAACGCAATGCTTTCGCAAGCAGTGGGTCATTGGAGATTGGAAGACAATCTGCCTGATTCTGAGGAAGGGTCACCGGACCCGAAACGTTAACTCTGTTTTTTCCTTCATTGATGCTGCCAGACCTGCTGAGCTTTTCCAGCAACTTTCTTTTTGTTCCTGATTTACAGCATCAGCAGTTCTTTTGGTGTTTATTGCCTGATTCTAGGACTGCCATAGCCAGCAAATGTAGCACTCAGTTTCATCTTTATTGGCACTAGTTGCCTCTACCGTTTCTGCAGAATGCTTTACTAAGTGGAAAGATGGTTATGGACCTTCAGCTGCAGACCTGCAAACTGATATATTTCTTCTCACTTTGGTCTGTTCAGATTTCTGTTCCACTTTCTGACAACTCATTATATTCATGCACACCTCTATAAAGTCATTACCTAATTTTCCAGGCCATGACTTGTGTGCTCTTTGAATAAATTTGAATCTTCAGCTGGTGTTGCTTTTTAATCAGAACTGTGAGCTGAACGTGGATACTTGTGTGTAAACAGGGCACTTCTTTGGAGCAGTAGTGAAATAATCTGGGATGCTGGAAATCTGGAATATAAACAGAAAATGTGGGAAATACTCAGGCAATATCTATGTAGAAACACGTTAGTTTTTAAAATCTGATGAAAGATCCGCAACCTGATATGTTAATGCTTCAGGTTGGCATAACATCAATGTTTTATCATTCAGAAACTCTAGTGTCTGGAATAATCAGAGCTATTTGCATTTAATGCTGTATTGCTGTCTTGGTCTCTGGGGTATTATGCCTGTCTGATCTTTAATTTAAAGTCTTTGCTAGTTGTATATTTAATGTTGGCCTCATTTGGTGGCCTGTGTGCATTTTCCCTAGTGTTTGTGTTATGGTGATGATGAAATGCTGTTCCCAGTTCTGAGGAAGGGTCACCGGACCCGAAATGTTAACTCTGTTTTCTCCTCCACAGATGCTGCCGGACCTGCTGAGCTTTTCCAGCAACTTTGTTTTTGTTCATGAAATGCTGTTGCTCAGCCTGAACCAGTGGGATTGCAGATACCAAGTTCACTGAGAACCTGATTCACTCATCCAATAAAACAAAATACACCAAATATTTTAAAAAACACACCTCCCAAGGAGGAATTAAAAGCACAGTTCAGCTTCTGTACAGAAAAGCAAGCTGCCGTTTCTACAAATCTCAAATTAGAACAAAATATGGTAGGAACAGAAGAGAACCAAGGCAGACAACAGTTTAATGCCTCAAATGCACAAGTTCTGAGAAAGCGTTTCACACCTGTTTTGGGTGTAGTGGAGATGGAAGAGTAGCCCACTATCAAAGACGCATTTGTTTCCACTGAAATAATTTATTTATCTGGGGTTTTTGCCACAGTACAACCTTTCAACATGGATAGTAAGTGTTGGCCGAATTTGTTTGAGTTGTGATAAACAACAAGTATCAGTGTGAAGCAACCTATACACTTTTCTCCACCACAAGCGAATGTCATTGCCTTATAATTAATTTCTGGGAATTATCATACACTCCCTAAGTGATTGCATCACAGAAAATAATCCTCTGAGTTTTCCTCACACCTCAAGCAGATAGGAATGCAGCCTTACCCGCAAAATAAATCTTTCCCCAACTCTGCAGTTGTTACTTTTACGCTGAGGCTCCTTCCGTTCAGATTCTTTGAACTGGGTCTTGGTCACAAAAGTTTAACATTGTTTTAATGTGAGTCAACTGTTGCATTGCTGAAACACAGGAGTAAATGTGTAGATCTAACTCAATAGACATCCAGTCCCCAAAATCTGAAGTGAACAAGCACCAACATAAACACGGTGGAAAATAGCTAATAAGTTGTAGTGATTTCCACACAAGCCACACTATATTGTTAAAATGACAGGCAAAAGTAAATTTTTATATTGTTGTCTGGGAGTGACTGAAATTACAGCCATGTAATCACCACTGAGTTGTGAGAACAATTTTGTGCAACACTTTACCCAACTAAACTTTGTTTCTAATAAAGAAAATTTAATGTTGTTTAACTATCTTCAGCTGTTGTGTTTTACACTCTGCTGAAGTTTGTGTCTTCCAATTCTAACTGTGGAGAATAAACATGTAGAAGATAAAGAATGTCTAATAATTAAAAACACAGCATAATCAGGTCAGTTGACAGCAAGTTTAATAATTTTAGATAAATTAGAATAATACATTTTTAAAATTATTTTGCTTTGTGTTTCTTTGTTCATTTATTTTTATTACTCCTAATGTTTACCTAGTCCAAGTCTTTAAACTCTCATAAAATGAGAAAATTAAGTGGGCAGCACTGTGCATTTCATGTCCTTTCAGTTTCTGAGCATGTCACTCAAAAGTTCATTCGATTCAAAGCTACGAACATCTGAGAAAGGCAAAGGGGAAGAAAAATAAACATGACAAAGTCTAATTTCCTTTATTTTATTCAGGAAAAATATTTAAATTTTTTAAAAAATTTGGCTCGTTTGGCCTAGATTTCTATTTCCATCCAAATCTGCTAGTAGAAGTGCACCTTCTTTCAAACTGATTTACAATGATTGATAAGCTCCATGGAGCTGTATAACTCTGATATAACTGCACAGGAATTGTATAGGTCACACCGCACAGGCACGCACCAAATACTATGCTTACCAAAAGGTAATGGACAGGCTGTCTCTTCTTTAACAATGTTTATTAGTTAACATCTGGAAAAGCTGCTTTCTCTGGCCGAATTCCAGATTGGGCGGAGTGGGGGGGGTGGGGGGAGGGTGTATATTCTTTTCAGCATGTTATAAAATACTTTCTAGACACTGCTCCTTTTCTGGTGGTCTACGCAAGCTACCTCAAAGCTACCAGTGTTGGATCGGGCTCAGTTTTAATCATTTATGTGATCTTTAATCTCAGAAATAAGAAAATGATCTTCCATGGTCAGTTTAAGAAACAATGCATGCACAGACTTATGCTCTGATTCTGTTTAACTGAAGAATTTCGGCACAAACTATTCAGTTGTAGGATGAATCCTCACCATTGCTTATCATGGCATCTAGTAGATTTACTGACACCATCCTTTTTCCTGGTGGGGATGCACAGAACTGCTTGATCTTGTGTGGTAGTGGAAAATTGCTTGGCAGTCTAGTGAGGAGAAGCCCTTGTCTTTTTTTTATTCTCTCATGGGATGTGGGCGCCACTGGCTGGACAGCATTTATTGTCCATCCCTAGTTGCTCTTCAGAAGGTGGTGGTGAGCTGCTTTCTTGAACTGCTGTAGGCAATTCCAGGATTTTGACCCAATGACAGTGAAGGAACTGCAATATTTTTCCAAGTCAAGATGGTGAGTGGCTTGGAGGTGATCTTGGTGGTGTTCCATGTCTTTCTGGATGGAATTGGTTGCGGGTTTGGAAGGTGCTATCTAACGATCTTTGGTGAATTTCTGCAGTGCATCTTGTAGATAATACACATTGCTGTTACTGCGTGTAGTGGTGGAGGCAGTGGGTGCTTGTGGATGTAGTGCCCATCAAGCAGGCTATTTTGTTCTGGATGGTGTCAAGCTTCTTGCCCAAGTGGGGAGTATTCCATCACACTCCTGACTTGTGCCTTGTAGATGGCGGGCAGGCTTTGAGGAGTCAGGAGATGAGTGACTCTTCGCCGTATTCCCAGCCTCTGACCTGCCACTGTTTATGTGGTGAGTCCAGTTGAGTTTCTGGCCAATTGTAAACTCAGGAATGTCAAGGGGCAGTAGTTAGATTATCTGTTATTGGAGATGGTCATTGCCTGGCATTTGTGTGGTACAAATGTTACTTGCCACTTTTCAGCCCAAGCCTGGATATTGTCCAGATCTTGTTGCATTTGAACATAACTGCATCAATGTCTGAGGAGTCGCAAATGGTGCTGAGCGTTATGCAATCATCTGACCTTCTGGTGGAGGGGGGGTCATTGATGAAACAACTAAAGATGATTGGGCCTAGGATACTACCCTGAGGAACACCTGCAGAGATGTCCTGGATCTGAGATGATTGCCTTCCAACAACCACAGCCATCTTCCTCCCTGCCAGGATATGACTTCAACCGGTGTAGAGTTTGCCCCTGTTACCCATTGAATTCAATTTTGCTAGATGTATATACACTGAGGAATTGGGTGCATATATGTTAGGGTCTTAAACAAAATGTAGTTTATTGTGTGATAACAACAATGTACAATTTATATAAATGCTTTTGATACAAGTTACACTGTACAAGCTACACTGCTGTGATAGCCAAAGAAGTGTAAGGTTCAGACCAATGTCTAATTATCAGTTTTGGTGAGTTTTATGAAAGGTTTCTCTCTATGAAGCCTCAAGGGTTTTCTCACTGCACCTTGCCAAATGTGCCTCAGTAATTAACTAATCTCTCCATATGGTGATCCTCTTGTAGCCCACTTCTACCACTTGCCATACCTGAAACAACTTGCTCCTTCTGGGATATGCCAAGATGAACTGGCATCCCCCGGTGCTGGTGCTATCTATAAAAGGCCACAGTGAATCTGGACAAGCTCTATCTGCTTGGAGCTGCCCTGCATGGTTCCCTGAAGGTTACATTGCTGTAGGATGCTGGGAATGGATTTCATCACAGCCATCCGTTTGGACATTTCATCTGCCAGCATCTGCAGTTTTCCCAGCACATACCCCACTTATATGTAAACCTCATAAGGTGGATTTGTATGCATAGAGGCAGCTTTGCTAACTCTTTCTCATCTAACAGAGAGGCAGCATTTTATGGTCAGTCTGCATGAGTACTTTCAGGCATAGGATGTATTCTGAAAAATCTCTTACCAGCCTACGTGACTGAAACAGTTTTCTACTGTATGATGGCACACTGTGATTCTGTGTCTGACATGGCCTGTGATTCATCGTACACAGGTATGAGAAACCCCTTTGGCTGCTCTTCAAAGAGCATGTTTCCAAGTCTACGGCTAAAGCATCAGGAGCTAAGACAGTTGGAAAGAATGGATTCTTGTGGGTGAGACTATCTGTGGACATGAGCATAGAATCGCAGAATTGTAGCTGTACAGTAGAGGCTATTTGGCCCCTCATGTCTGCACTGACACTCTGAACATTTTAGTTTGTGCAGACCCCATGCCATTTCCTGGAAACCCTGCACATTGTTTCTACTTAAATAGTCATCCAATGCTGTATTGAGAGTCTCCATTGAACCTGCCTCCACCACATTTCTAGGCACCTCATTCCCTACCTTAACTACTCACTACGTGAAAAAGTTTTTTTTCTCACTTTGCACTTCCCTTTCTTTCAGAACACTTATAAACTGTGCCCTTGGATTATCAATCTGTTTATAAGTCGGAATAGTTTCTCTCTATCCATTCTGTCCAGACCTCATGTAACTTTGAAACCTTCTATCAAATCTCCCGTCAGTTTTCTCCACTGCAAGGACAGTCTGTAATCCTTCCTCTTACCAGAACTGTCTCATCCCTAAACTATTCTTGTAAATCTCTTTTGTGTTCCTTCCAATGCATTGGCATCCTTTGGCATAGACCTCAGAGCTGCACATAGTACTGTAGCTGATGTCCAACTGGTATCTCAACTAGTTCATCATAACATCTTGCATTTGTATTTTGTTTCTCCAATTGTGAAGCCTAGAAAACTGTATGTTCTATTAACAGCTCTCTCTACCTGTCTTCTCACATTTAATAATTTATTTACATATGTGCCCAGCTCTCTTTAATCCTTAGAAGAGCACCATTTATACTATCTCTTCAGGATGAATCTTACATTTTTACATTCTCTGCTACCATACCCACATCCATGCTCTACCACTCTCCAGTATTGCAGGCAACATTTTCACTCAGTCACACCTACTTACCACAACCCTGACATCACCAACCCTGCATGTCCTTTGTGCTGCTTACTTACTCGCTTCGAACACCTCCCAAGTAGCGCCAAACCCCAGTAATAGCTGGACCACCTACTTGCATCTGCTGTAATATACACCTCTGTCTTATTCCAAGAGAAAAACAGCCACACACGGACAAAAAGAGTCAAGGCTGATAGTGGGCTGCCTGACTTTTGTCTCCTCGTCCCTTATGTGGAGTGGATCCTGACTCTGCCTGTTTGAAGCAGGCTGTGGACTGGGCTATCGCAGGCTGCCTTGACTTTCTTTGCTGAGACCTTCTGACCAAAGGCCAAGCCCTTTGAATTGACTGAGGCTCGCTCACAACTATGACAAGCTTCTTGACTTTATGTCTGCACTAAACAGCAAGGCCAAACAGTAGTAGTATGAGACCAGAATCTCTGGCTGAGGGGGCAAAGTGCAAAAAAGTCAAGACAAGGCAGGCAAGGATACTGTGAACATCCAGGTCACCTCAGAGTGAGTGAGCACTATGATAGCAAGCGAAAAGCCCGGTGACGCAGCCTGCTCCAATCCTGGAGCTGGGTGTGTGTTTGGATGTAAAGTGTTCTTGCTGCAGCATTACAATGATAGTTGCTGGAGGATGTGGAGTGTCTGTGTTGATATGTGTGATTTTCCTGGAGATCCTCTCCATTTTGAGCTGGCTAAAGCAGTTTGTGGTGTGGAAGCCTGAGGTGCAGCATTGAAGTGCACAATTGTACTGTAAGTGGATCAGAGATATGCCATCAGGGTCCTTAGAGGCTACCACATTACAAATGCCAGTGACGATGGGCATGGAGTGTGTGTGGCCAGTACCTGTAGAGCGTGTCGTGAAATGTTGGTGCTCTATATTCATCATGGTAGGTGTTTGGAGCAATTTGTGAGTTTTCCCAATATCAAGCTTGTTTGACAAGTTTGGAAAATTGGGAAATTGAATATTAATGAGGGAAGTCAGTCTGTTAACAAGGCTTTAACAGCCAGTAATTCCTATGAATTAACACCTCACTGCTGCCTAGAAAGAATCTCGCCGCAGTGCTTGTGAAAAGCAGAAAAGATACAGTGAATTGCTCCCAACATTCAGATGGGCCTCAGTGCCCTTCTCTCCTGTGATTCATCATAGTCCACATCTCTCAGATCCCGA
This sequence comes from Rhincodon typus, assembly GCF_021869965.1. Classification (NCBI taxonomy): domain Eukaryota; kingdom Metazoa; phylum Chordata; class Chondrichthyes; order Orectolobiformes; family Rhincodontidae; genus Rhincodon; species Rhincodon typus. The sequence goes on from NC_063335.1 coordinate 2,069,351, forward strand.
TAATGCTTCCCTGCATTAAACTTTATCAGCCACTTATCTGCCCACTCCACCAATGTGTCAATGTCCTTTTGAAGTTCTACACTTTCCTTCTCACAATTTACAATTCTATCAAGTTTTGCATCACTCACAAACTTTGTTCCTTGTACACTAAAATTTAGATCATCTATATATATGAGGAATATCAAGGGTCCCAATACTGACTCCTCAGGAACTTCAATGAAACCTGAATACACCCACTAACCATTACTGTCTGTTTGCTATCACTCTGCCAATTTTGTATCCATGTTGCTCCTGTCCCTTTTATTCCACAACCTCTTACCTTCCTCACGTGTTTGTTGTGTGGCATTTTATCAAACACCTCTTGGAAGTCCATGTACACCAAATCAATAGCCTTTCCCTTATCAACACTTTCTGTTACATAGGGACAAGAGTAGGTCGTTCAGCCTATCAATTCTGCTCTCCCATTTAACGCAGTCATGGCTGATAGAACATATCAGTAACTTTTATACTATCTCATAACCATCTAAGGACTGATAACCAAACATTTACCAACCTTGACTTTAAATGAAATGAATAACTGAGTTTCCAAAAGCTTCTGGAAAAGACAGTTCCAAAGATTCATCACCATTTGAGTGAAAAAGGTTCTCCTTGCCTCAGACCTAAATGCTATCTCCTTTATTTTTAAATTGTGCTTCCAAGTTGTATACTCCCCAGCCAGCAAAAACATGTTACTTGAATTTACCCTGTCTATCTGTTTAAGAGTTCTGTAGTTTTCAATGAGATCATTTTTTATTCTTCAAAACTCGAGAGAGTAGAGGTCCAGTTCGCCCAATCTTGTTTCATAATACAGTCCTGTCTTTTCAGGAAAAAGCCTGATGAATTTTTCATAGCACTCCCTCTACATCTTTAAAAAATTCCAGCAATTTGGTTCGAAATGATTATTTCTTAAAAAATCCATTGTCACTTTTCCAAATCAATCCACATTTTCCATATGACTATTAATTCTATTCTAGAAAATTGTTTCTAGAATGTTCCCCACCATCAAAGTTAAACTTGAATGCTCTGTAAATGCTGGGCTGATCTTTACAACCTTTTTTGAATCATGAGTAACGTTTGCAATTCTCCAATCCTTCAACCCAAGTACAGGGAAGGTTTAAAGGTAGAAACAACTCAGTGTGAAGCTGGAGGAACATAGCAGGTCAGGCAGCATCAGAGGAGCAGGAAAGTTGCTGTTTCTGGTCAAGACCCTTCTTCAGAAATAGGGAGGGCAAAGAGAGCTGGGAAATAAATAGAGAGAGGAGGGGTGGGGTAGGGGATGGTGGGTGGGATGGTGATAGGTGAATGCAGGAAGGGAGTGGTGGGGATTGGTCAGTGAGGTGGGAGGGGTAGGTAGGTGGGAGAGAAGATATACAGGTTGAGTCAGGTCAAGGAGCCGGGGATGAGAGGAGGGTTGGACATGGGATGAGGCCAGGATTGGGGAGGTTTTAAAACTGGTGAATTCTATGTTTAGGCCATCGGGCTGTAGGCTCCCGAGGCAGAATATGAGGTGCTGCTCCTCCAGTTTCCAGGTGGCGTCGTTGTGACACTGGAGGAGGCCCAGGATGGACATGTCACCCAGGGAGTGGGAGGGGAAGTTAAAATGGTCGGTGACCGGAAGGTGTCGTCATTTGTCCGAACCGAGCGTAGGTGCTCTACAAAGCAGTCTCCGAGCCTCTGCTTGGTCTCACCGATGTAGAGGAGGCCACATTGGGAGCAGCAGATGCAATAGACCATATTGACAGATGTGCAGGTTTGCTTTGGGCCTTGAATGGAGGAGGATTATTGCCAGTGCCTCTGCAATTCCCGTTCTCACTTCTTCAGTATCTTTGGATGCATCTTATCCAATTCCAGTATCTTATCAACTTTAAGTACAAACATTTTTTTAAATACCTACTTCTTACCAGTTTTACATATTTCTAGCTACTGAGTTTTCCTCCTCTGTCTCCATGGCCTGGGCAACATCTCTCCCATAGGTAATGACAGATGTAAAGAATTCATTTTACACTACAGCCATGCCTCTTACTTCTAAATGTAAATTCCCTTTTTGGTCCCTAATCAACCCTATTCCTCCTCTTATCACCCTTTACTGTCAGTGTGCTAATAGAAGACTTTGGGATTTCCTTTTACATTAGCTGCCGGTCTTTTTTCATAATTCCTCTTAACTGCTTGTATTTTCCTTATCCCCTCTTTTCTCAGCCTTCTGGATTCAGCTTGGTTCTCAACTATATTCATGATGACACCTGTTATAAGCACACTTTTTCTTCTTTAACTTAATTTCTATCTCTTTTGTCATCCAGGGATTTGGTTGTCCTACCTTGCCCTTTTAAAGGAATATATCTTTCAGTGCCTAAATCATCATCTTTGAAGGTAGCTCATTGTTCAACTGCTGTTTTTCCCGCTAACCTTTGGTTCCAGTCTATCCAGCCACTCTGTGGCAGGGGTTTGGGAAACAGAGAAGCTGGACAGTAAGTATAGAGACTGGGGAAAAGCTTGAGACAGAGGCAAGTATAACTAAGAGGAAGAACAATCAGGGAGAGACTGCTGAGCTCAGCAGAACTGGAGGCTTGGACTGTATTTGCTTCAATGCACGAAGTACAACAGGTCATTCAAATGAACTTACAGCCTGGATTAATGCATGCAATTATGATTTGCTGCTATCACAGAGACATGGTTGAAATAAGGACAGGATTTGCAGCTTAACATTCCTGGATATTGACATTTTAGATGATACAGATGAAGAATCAAAAGATGTGGAGGAGTTGCATTACTGGTTAGGGAGCATATCAGCTTCATTGAGGAAGCACACCCTGGAGGGATCTTACAGTGAGGCATCATGGGTAAAGCTCAGGAATGGGAATGGTGCAATCACAATGCTGGGATTGTACCACAGGTCTCCCAGCTGCCAACGAGAGATGGAGGAAGAGATATGTAGTCAGATTCTGGAAAGATATGAAAATAACAGGGATGTGTGGTGGGTTATTTTAACTTATCCCGTATTCACTGGGACTCCCTTAGTGCTGGGGTTTGAGTGGGGAGCAATTTGTTAGGTGTGTCCAGGAAGGTTTTTGAAACAGTATGTGAATAGTTCAATGAGGGAGGGGGCCTAGTATTGGGAAATGAGCCAGGCCAGGTGGTCAAAGTTTCAGTGGGGGTTAGGGAATAGTGACCATAATTCCATAGGTTTTTGGATACTTATGGATAAGGACAAGAGTGAACCTCAGATGAAGATATTAAGTTGTGGAAAGGCCATCTATGACCGAATTAGGCATGAATTAGAGAATGTGAATTGGGAGCAACTGTGAAGGACAGGAATGACAGTATTTAGGAACTTTGAATGACAGGGGAAATTATCAGCCAAGTCAAAAAAAAAGGAAGCATACCTAAGGTCTAGGCAACTAAAATAATTGAAGTTCTTGAAAAATATAGAGGAAATAGGAAGGAGTTCAAACAGGGAGTTAGGAGGGCTAAAAGGGGCCACAAAATGTCCTTAGCCGCAGGGTTAAGGAGAATTGTAAAGCATTATACACATATATTTGGAACAAGAGCAGGCACATTAGAACATGGAACATAGAACATTACAGCGCAGTACAGGCCCTTTGGCCCTCGATGTTGCGCCGATCTGTGAAACCAATCTGAAGCCCATCAAACCTACACTATTCCATTATCATCCATATGTTTATCCAATGACCATTTAAATGCCCTTAAAGTTGGCAAGTCTACTACTGTTGCAGTCAGGGCATTCCACACCCTTACTACTCTCTGAGTAAAGAACCTACGTCTGACATCTGTCCTATATATATCACCCCTCAATTTAAAGCTATGTCTCCTCGTGCTAGCCATCACTATCCGAGGAAAAAGGCTCTCACTGTCCACCCCATCTAATCCTCTGATCATCTTGTATGTCTCTATTAAGTCACCTCTTAACCTTCTTCTCTCTAACGAAAACAGCCTCAAGTCCCTCAGCCTTTCCTCATAAGACCTTCCCTCCATACCAGGCAACGTCCTGGTAAATCTCCTCTGCACCCTTTCCAATGCCTCCACATCCTTCCTATAATGCGGCGACCAGAACTGTACGCAATACTCCAAGTGCGGCTGCACCAGAGTTTTGTACAGCTGCAACATGACCTCATGGCTCCGAAACTCAATCCCTCTACCAATAAAACCTAACACACTGTACGCCTTCTTAACAACCCTATCAACCTGGATGACAACTTTCAGGGATCTATGCACATGGACACCGAGATCTCTCTGCTCATCCACACTACCAAGAATCTTACCATTAGCCCAGTACTCTGTATTCCTGTTACTCCTTCCAAAGTGAATCACCTCACACTTTTCCACATTAAACTCCATTTGCCACCTCTCAGCCCAGCTCTGCAGCTTATCTATGTCCCTCTGTAACCTGCAACATCCTTCCGCACTATCCACAACTCCACCGACTTTAGTGTCATCTGCAAATTTACTAACCCATCCTTCTATGCCCTCATCCAGGTCACTTACAAAAATGACAAACAGCAGTGGCCCCAAAACAGATCCTTGCGATACACCACTAGTAACTGAACCCCACGATGAACATTTCCCATCAACCACCACCCTCTGTCTTCTTACAGCTAGCCAATTTCTGATCCAAACCACTAAATCACCCTCAATCCCATGCCTCCATATTTTCTGCAATAGCCTACTGTGGGGAACCTTATCAAATGCTTTACTGAAATCCATATACACCACATCAACCGCTTTAGCCTCATCCACCTGTTTGGTCACCTTCTCAAAGAACTCAATAAGGTTTGTGAGGCACGACCTACCCTTCACAAAACCGTGTTGACTATCCCTAATCAAATTATTCCTTTCTAGATGATTATAAATCCTATCTCTTATAATCCTTTCCAACACTTTACCCACAACCGAAGTAAGGCTCACTGGTCTATAATTACCAGGGTTGTCTCTACTCCCCTTCTTGAACAAGGGGACAACATTTGCTATTCTCCAGTCTTGTGGCACTATTCCTGTAGACAATGACGACATAAAGATCAAAGCCAAAGGCTCTGTAATCTCCTCCCTCGCTTCCCAGAAAATCCTAGGATAAATCCCATCCATCCCAGGGGACTTATCTATTTTCACACTTTCCAGAATTGCTAACACCTCCTCCTTATGAACCTCAATCCCTCAAACATTAGCAGTGTTTAAGGCATATCTTGATAGACACATGAATGGGAGGTGAACAGAGGGATAGAAACCACATATGGGTATAAGTAGCAGGTCCAAATCAGAATTAGGAATCAACGCAGGCTTGTTGGGCCAAAGGGCCTGTACCTGTGCCATATTGTATCGTTTTATATCTCTGTTCTTGCCTATTGAAGTCCACACTTTGCCAATTTATTTTTACTCTTGACAATGATTATTCTTACTCTTGACCAATGTCATTTTCTGCTGTCATCCTAAACCTTATGATACAATGATCACTGTTCTCTAAATGTTCCTCCCATTGTCACTTGATTCACTTGACCCACATCATTCCCAAAACCAGGTCAAGGAGTGGCTCCTTCCTGTTGAGACTACATGCATATTGCTGTAGGAAATTCTCCTGAACACAATCTAGGAATGTTTGTTCTTCACTGCTTTTTACACCACCACAATCCCAGATGATATATGGTAATTAAGATTGCCCATTATAACTATTGTATGATATTTATACCACTCTGTATTATCCTTGCAGATTCGTTCTTCTCTTCCTTCCCACTAGTTTATGATTTATATATTACAATAGGCACTGTAATTGTACCCTTGTTATTCCTTAACTGTAGCAAAATCGATTCTGACCTTGAACTCTCTGAAACATCCTCTTTTCCAGTACTGCAATGCTCTCCTTAAACAAAAAAAACCTTCATTTGTTTTTTTTTTCCTTTCCCTTTCCCTTTCTTTTTCCATCTTTTCTGAACATGTAATCAAGAATTTTGAATATTCAGATCTGCTAGTCCTAAGCAGGCTTCAGATATCACCACTTCTGTGTTCTTGAACTTTGGAAAAGCATCCTCCTGATGTGGGTTGCAATGCCGTCTTTGCATCTTCTTGAGAAGCAGCCTGATGGGATCTGTCATTGTTGCCAGATGAGACCAATGTTTCCCCAATTTGTTTGCCATCCCTAAAAAGTTATTGCAGATCGTGAACTAATTTTGGAGTGGGAACTTCCATAATGGTCTTTATTTTCTGTGGGTCTGCCATTATTCTGTAACAATTGACAATCTATCTCAAGAAGAGAATAAATTCCTTGGAGACTTCACAAATGTTGTTCAGGATGGGCCGTTGAGCTTGTCGGCATTTTAAAACTGCATGCACCTTCTAATCATACTCCTCAACCATTGCACCAAGTATCAGTATATTATCTGTGTGGTATTTAATGTCCTGTAGACCATGTAGAATATCACACTTTGTCCCAGGCCCAGAGGTTTGGGCTATCACAAATGGCAGTCTGTGGAAGCAAAACTTCCCACTTATAAATGTGATGAACAGTCTTGATGCCGTGTTCAGTGGTTCCAGCTGGAACACGCCATTTGCACTGGGTTTTGTGAAAACTCTGCTTTTGGATAATTTAGCTAAACTAGTGTCAACTATAGACAAAGGGTGGATTTCTTTCACCATAGCATTGTTGAGCTGTGTGAGGACAGTACAAATTTAGACCCATTTGGTTCGAGAACAGTAACTGTGCTCAAACACAACTCAGTGTTCATTCCTAGGGAAATGGCATGTATTCTGGTTATCTCTTCACGTTGTTTCTCAACTTGTTTCATTAACAAACATAGAATCTTTCTGGATGTGTAGATACACAATGGCTTAGCATGTGTCTTTAGAGCTAATCAGTATTCAGTGTTGAGCTTACTGAATCCACTGAGTAATTTAGGATACTCCTTCAAAGGTTTTACTGTTCAAAGTCATAGAGTCATAGAGGTCTAGCACAGAAAAAGTTCTTCAGCCCATTGAATCTGCACTAGTTAAAAACAACTATCTAACTATTCTGATCCCATTTTTTCCAGCACTTGGCCCATAGTCTGTATGCCTTGGCTTCACAAGTGTATATCTAACCAGTTCTTGAATGTTATGAGAGTTTCTGCCATGACCACCTTTACAAGCAATGGATTCTGGATTCGTGCCATCCTTTGAGTGAAAACATTTTCCTCACATTCCCTCTATAAACCTCTTGCCCCTTACTTTAAATCTGTACGCCCGGTCATTGATGCCCCAAGCAAGGAGAAAAGTTCCTCCTGCCTACCGTGTCTATGTTTATAATTTTATACATCTCAATCATGTTCCCTACCTCAGTCTCCTATACTCCAAGGCAAACAACCCCAGTCTAACCAATCTCTCTTCATAACTAAAACTAAATCTCAGGCAACATCTTGGTAAATCTTTGCTGCACCCTCCTATTGTGTGGATTCCAGAACTGTACACAATACTCTAGCTGTGGCCTAACCAACTTTTTATGTAGTTCTAGCATGACTTCCTAGCTCTTGAATTCTATGCCTCGGCTGATAAAGGCATGTATCCCATATGCCTTCTTAATCACTTTATGTCCCTGTCCTGCTACTTTCAGAGACTGGTGGATATTCACACAAAGGACCCTCTGATCATTGTTGCTTCTTTACTGTGCATCTGGATTGAATTCCATTTGCCATTAGTCAGCCCACTTGGCCACTCTGTCCATATCATCACGTAATCCAAGGCTGTGCTCCTCACTAATTACCACCCCATCACTTTTCATATCCTCTATGAACTTACTGATCAACCTTTCTACATTCAACTTTAAATCATTATATATACGTTTTATATATATATATATATATATATATATATATATATATAACATACAACAAATATAGAGGACTTCAATACCGATTCCTGCAGAACCCCACCAGACATGGGCATCCAGTCACAAAAACATCTCTTGACCATCACCTTCTGCATCCTGCCACTCAGCCAATTCTGGATCCAATTAACCAATTCTCCTTGAATCCCATGGGCTCTTACCATTGCTATCAGTCCAATTAGACAGCATCAAATCCATTGATCTCACCTGCGCACTTGTTCAAATTTTTGAAAAATTCAATCAGTTGACCTTCCCTCAACAAAACCATGCAGTCTGTTCTTGATTAATCTCTGCCTCTCCAAGTGCAGATTAATTCTGTCCCTCAGAATTGCTTCCAATAGTTCCCCCACCATGGAGGTTAGACTGATTGGCCTGTAGTTTCCTTGTTTATGCCTTGCTTCCCTCTTGAGTAACAGTATCATATTGCTTCTCCCCCCAGTCCTCTGGCACCTCTCCTGTGGCCACAAAGAAATTGAAAATTATTGCTTAATGCCCCTGCTATTTTTACCCTTGCCTCACTCACAGCCCCAAATACATTTCATCTGGCCCTGCAGATTTATGTGCTATATAGCCTGCCAGTTCACTCAGAACCTCCTGTCTATCTTTGAGTATATGACAGTCCTTCTCCCTGATTTCTATACCCATAATGCCTCTCTCACCAGAACACTGACACAGAGTATTCAATTAGAACTCTACCTATGTCCTCTAGCTCCATGCACAAATTATGACTGTAGTCTTTAATGGGTCCTACTCTTTCCATAGTTATCCTTTCTACACAGCACTACAAACCCCCACCCCCACTATTGCATAAATGCTGCCCCCTCCATACTTCATGTCAGCTCTGATGAAGAGCCATCTAGACTTGCTCTGTCTCCTGATGCTGCTTGATCCGCTGTGATTTCCAATTTTTTTTTTGTTTTCAGTATCCTATTACCCTTAATCTAGTCGTAAAATAACTTAGATTTTTCTTTTATTTTACCTCCCTGGATTCTTTCATGCCCCCTTTTTTTACTCTCCTAATTTCCTTTTTAAGTTTCCAGTTGCACCTTCTATACTCCTCTAGGGCTTCTGCTGTTTTGAGACCTTGTACTTGACCTTTAGAAGAATATTGAGGGTAAGACACACATTCCTTCTCAGGAGTTGAAAGTTTTGGTTGTGAAATGTCTGTAGTTCTCTACTATCTGACATGCTTTATGTTGTGTGTTGCTTATAGCATACTTTAATCTTAAATACTATACTTCAAGTACCTTTAATTGCACAGCAGTTGGCTGTAGATGGTGTTTCTCCAACCATGGTATGTTATCTAATAACATAGTGACACCCCCTTCCCATGTATCAAGTTTAAAATTAGTATGCCCATTGATATAAATATCCTCTTGCCAAAATCTAGGTCTGGATCACCAATTTCCCAAGGAATACTTTTTGGCTTTTCTTCTATTATAGCCTGTTCTACCTCATGAACATGTAAGTAGCTATTTGACTTCTTGCTGCTCTGTGGCTGTGTCCTACCTCAGCACGTTTTCTGAAAGTGACTTATTATTTTACAGATAAAAGAATTTTTTAATAGTTTGACACTTAGTATGTGAGGTGTTTTTACATAACAGTGGTGACAATAATAGTTTATATCTGGTGACTGACCTACTCGCTGTACTGGTTTCTCACATTTCTCAGTTCAGGGATTTTGTACCTTAAAGGTGGAATGGATTCTGCTGATATCCTTTGAAAAAGTTGATCTTCTCCTCTTAGGTCGTAGCTGTAGAGCTTCTGGGCTTCTGCTTCTCACCAACTGAATGGGCCTGTCTAGCTGACTGCAATAACTCTGATTAAGACTCATTAGCAATTCAAGCAACAATTCGGTCTCTTGTGAATTCTGACTTTAAATCACTGTAGTCACATTTCCCCAGTAATCTGAAGAGGTTATTGATGAACTTGTGCATGAATTCCCCTGAATGCTGAACTCTTGTATTCAATCTTGTTCTTTCAAGAATTTTATTTGTTTTGAGGTTAAATAATTATCAAAGATTTGCAGAACTTTATCAAAAGTGTCTGTTATGTCTTTTATACTTTAATGAGCTATACCTCTATCAACTATATTGCTAATTTAAAAGTGTACTTACTTCATCAGCTTCTGAATTGGTATCAGGGTTGGAAGTAATTCTGTATCTTAGTTGTTTTCTCCACGGTGTAGAGCTCTGGGTTTTAACTATCCCATCTTCCTGGCAATGTTATTTCTGCTGCCCAAGTCTTCAAAATGTGATTATTTATTTTCCTTGCTTCAAAGGCTTTTAATTCTGCAGTATAAGGATGCAGCTACTGTGTACAGCAGCATTTGGAGCTTCCTGTTTTTCAGAAGTCAAAATGGGGGGTTCCCACCTTCTGTGAATAAAATGGAGCACTCCTGCATTTTGTGAGTAAAGTGGAGGGTTCCCATTTTTTTTTCTGAGACTTCTTTGGATGAATCTCACCAATCACAGTCTTAATAAATAACTCTCAGTTTCAATCGTTACTTTTCCACCCACCTAACCAGCCCATTGATGTTTTCTTACAGACGCTAACTTTCCTCTTTACTATCAACCATGTGGTCAATTTTTGAGTTGTCTATAATTTTACGATCATGTCCCTTCTATTATCATCAGTAAAAACTGTAAATGCAGGGGACCTAGTGCTGAGCCATATGGACATTTTCCCCCCCGTCCCAGTCACAAAAACACACATCAAATATTTGAACTTTTTTTCTGGTCACTGAGTCAACTTTTTATCCAGCTCGCTACATGCCTCTGGATCCCATGGGCTTGTTTCTAACCAGTCTGCCATGTGGACCTAGTCAAAAGTCTTGATAAAGTCCACATAGACTACATCAACTGTGCTGCTGTCTTCTTTGTTCCCTCCTCAAAAATTTAAATCTTGCCCATCAGACATAATTGTCCCTCAGCAAATCCATGCTGACTGTCCTGGACTACTCCATGCTTTCAAAGTGGCTATCTTGTCCCTCAGAACTCTGTGATTGAGGTTGCAATGTTAGCAATTTTTTAATCATCCAGTACCATGCCCAGGTTCAAGATGATTGGAAAATTGTCTTCAGAACATTTGCTATTTCCTCCTTGGTTTCTTTTGACAGACTGGGATTTGTTTCATTTGGCCCTGGTGATATGTCAACAAAGAATTCATGAAGAACTATATCCATAACTTAGCCTCTACACATAGGTTACCTTTTTGGTATTTTAGGGGCCCTACTCTTCCTTAGGTATCCTCTTACTCTTACTTGAAAAAACAGCATTGAATTTTCTTTGACTCTACTCACCAACAATCTTTGCTTTCCTAATTTCCTTGTTGATTTCAACCCTGCACTTTCTGTACTCAGCTCAGCATTCTGCAGTATGTATTGTCTGATATAAAATTTCTTTTCTTGTCTTCTCTTACCCTGTACGCTTCTTGACATCCAGAGCGCTACAGGTGTGGCTGCCTGCCCTTTTGTATGTGGGTAAAACTTTATTCTGAACCCCTTGAATATCACCTTTGAATACCTTTCTCTGTTCTAAAACTGATTTATCTTAAAAGTTGCTCGTTTCAGTTCGCTTCTGCTGAATCACTCCACAGCTTTATTAAAATTGGTTAATTGGCCTTAACCCAATTTAGAACATTATCTCCTCCTCCATCTTTGCCCTTTTCCATAATTACGTTAAACTAACTGAAATATAACTGATCACTTCCAACAGAACGCTGCCCACTACCACTCCTTCAACCTTTCCAGCATAATTTCTTAAAACTAAATCCACAACCACACCCTCTCATTGGGTTTGATACATACTGGCCAAAGATTTTCCCCTGATTGCTCTTCAAGAGTTCTTTTCCCTGATTTTTCCACACAAAATAACTTCCCAAAATATATTGGGCTAGATAAATTCCCCAACAATTACTGTCCTATTGTTTTTGTACTTTTCAGAGATCTATCTACACATTTGCTCTCTATATCTAATTGTTTGGGGGTCTCTAATACACTCTCAGAATTGTGACTGACCCTTATTTATTCCTTAACTCATATAACCTAATTTGTTGATTCTTTAAACATATCACCCTTCTCACAGTTGTGAGAAGTTTCTTCAACCAGGGTTGCCACTCACACTCCTTTTTATCCCCCTCTCTATCATGCCTGTAGGCAGAAACATTGGGCTGCCGTACCTGTCTCTCTTTAAGCCATTTTTCTGTGAAGTTTTGATATCAACTTATAAGGTTTCTATCCGTGAATTCACCCTATTGCTTTATTTTCTATACTACTTGCATTGAAACATATATCCTTGAGGACCATCAAACTCTTCTTAAAAAATATTTTCTAACTTTATAATCTCTGCTCATTGCTCAGAATCAGAGTTCTGAAGAAGTCAAATTGAATTTGAAACATTAAATCTGTTTTTCTCTCCACAGATACTGCTGAGTTTCTCCAGCATTTTCTGTTTTTATTTTATATTAGTACTGTCTTGCCACACCATTTAGTGCAAACACAAAGCCAAGAAGTTTGTCATGGTTGTCAGCAGGTCTAGTCAAGTCAAGGGGGATAGCTTCACTCAGAGGTTCACTGATCAAACACAGCCTCAGACACTAGTCCTGATCAGAACGGACAGAGTCAGAATCTTCTCCTCATAAGGTGTGAGGAGCCAAATGATTGGTAGTCCACTACCAGTCTGGACTCTTTCTGACCTACTCTAGGCTGTTTTTTTCATAGAATGAGAGAGAGGCAGGTTTTATGGGAGATGAATGTGTGGCACTGCTATTCTTGTTGGTGCAGGTGAGGAGGTGTATCAAACAAGTGAGTCAGCAGTGCAGAGTGCACGAGGGTCAGTGGTGTCGAGGATTGGGGTGGGTAAGAACCCATGGGGAAGATGTTGCAGGCAGTAGTGAGAGTGGTAGATCATGAGCCTTGGTGGGAGTTGGGGGCAGAGAGTGAATGCAAGGTATCAGGGCAAAAATGGTGGAACATACCCTAGCAGAGTGGAGAAGGGCATTGACCTTTTGACCTTCTTCTTCCAGATCTGTGCATTCTCTAGACAGCTGAGACTGAGAATTTAACCCAGGTAACAATCTTGGACCAGGCTGGCATGGTCTCCATGATCCTTGGGGTGGAGGAAGTCCCACATCAGCACCACCCATCCAGCAGGACCTTTGTCTGCAAAGCAGGGCACCAAATTTCTTCTCTGTCATTTTTTTTATTCATTCACAGGATAAGGGCATTGTTGGCTAGGTCAGCATTCATTGCCCAACCCTAACTGTCCAGAGGGCAGTTAAGAGTTGACCACATTGCTGTGGGTCTAGAGTCACATGTAGGCCAGACCAGGTAAGGATGGCAATTTGCTTCCCTAAAGGGCAATAGTGAACCAAACGGGTTCTTTCCTAAAAATCGTCATTGGATTCATGGTCATCGTTAGACAACTATTATTGAATCAAAATTTCACCATCTGACGTGATTAAAACTCCGATCCCCCCGAACATTATCTGGGCCTCTGGATTAATGATCCAGTGATAATACCACTGGGCCATCACCACCCCAAAGGGTAAGTGTGAGGAACCATGCTGGGAAGCTCCAGATTGACAGTGCTTACTGGGGTGCTTAATGAGCTTTCCAAGATGGTGTGGTTTTAAAAAGGGATGCTGGTGAATTCCAAAATATCCACTAAGTAGTGAGTTGTACCAGGAAGGCCATGGGGTAAGATGAGGTAGAATTCAGATATGAAAGGTGCCGTAGGGGTAGTGTAGGAAATTAAAGTGGCGGGTTTGGTATGTTAAGGCAAGAGGACTTGCTCAGCCTCAAGGCAAAAATTCCCTTCAACGTGTTGGCACCACATGGACTTATCTGAAAAATGTAGGATTCAGCCCCATATTTCCTTAGAGATAGTAGGAACTGCAGATGCTGGAGAATCCGAGACAACCATTTCTGATGAAGGGTCTAGGCCCGAAATGTCAGCCTTTCTGCTCCTATGATGCTGCTTGGCCTGCTGTGTTCATCCAGCTCTGCACCTTGTCCCATATTTCCTTATGTGACTTAGTGACATGTTTTTCTTTTTACTTTGCATTTGTGAAGCATCTTTGAACTTTGCTTTAGTGGCTGTATATAAATAAACACAAGTTGTTGTCACTAACTGGTATTAGTTACTTGTTTTTTTGTAAAATTTGGAGTTCAAAGCTAGATATTTACCAATCAACCTATTCAGAAACGTTATTATGTTTCTCCAGCGTAAGTGGGACTCGAACCTAGGCCTTCTAGCTTAAAGGTAGGGACACTACCACAAGTGTGCTTTCCCAATTACTATAAGCATCCTGCCTCATGTCGTACCTCAACAGTGCTATTACACTCAATTAGAATTCCATGTTTAGTCCAGTTGGGGTTTAGTTAGCTCAGTGATGTATGGTGATACTAACAGCTTGGTTTAATTCCTGCACTGGCTGAGGTTACCGTGAAGGACTCTCCTTCTCAACATCTCCCCTTACCTGAGGCATGGTGACCCTCAGGTTAAACCACCACCAGTCACCCCTCTCTGTAATGAGAGAATGGGACTATGTCAACTTTACCTTTATTACACTCAACTTTCAATGGTGATTAAAAACAGGGGCTAGTAAACAGTGAAGTTGGTGACTGAATTGTTATTATTTGTAGTAGTTTGATTTTTAACAGGAGCACAAGCAATGATCATGCTGTTTCAGTTTCACCTGTGCTGGTATTGTTTCCCTTCTATCACACAGGCCAAACTTAGAAAATGAGAATCTTCACAGAACTTTAGCAACTATTGATATTTGTTTTCAGGTTGCCAAACTATCCCAGAGTCAGAGCTAGAACAGAGGATGACAGATTCTGCTACAGATGAAACATCCCCCTGACCATATGCATATAATGCAGAAGTCGCCAAAGTCTGGTAGGTGCTGTGTGTAACATATGCAAGCATTATATTTTGTTAATGATCATGGTGTTGGATATTTTTTTCCTTGTTTTAATTTTACTCAGAAACTTGCCAGTGGGAGGCATATTCTGGAACCCACCAGTCTCAGCTGGGAATACTGGACAGTTCTGGACTGTGAACATCTCCCCTGTGATTGACAGATGATGTGAAAATTGGAGGGAGCAAACTGTAGATGTGGCATATGAAATTGGTCAATGTTAGCATTCTAAATCAGGCATGTAGCAAATCAATGGATTGCAATGGAAAAGAAGATTGCAGTGCAAGAAAAGCTGCATGTTCTCTGAATCCAAGCCTGCTATTTGGATAACTTTTCATCCCTGTTACATTCTTGTGCTACATGGAGTAAGGTTTCAAATGCTGGGCAATAGAAATACCTTCTCTGCAGCACATATCTCGGGAACCAGAGCCTCCAATGGATACAGTAATTAGGAAAGCTAATAGAATGGGTGAGGCAGTAGCATTACCATTATTGGTAATGTCAGTGGCCTCGTAATCCCAAACTCCAGGCTAATGTTCTGGGAACATGAGTTTGAATCACGTCATGGCAGATGGTGAAATTTGAATTTAATAAAAAGCTGGACTCAAATGAAAGCCTAATGACAACCACATGATTGTTTTAAAAACCCAGTCCCTTAGGGAAGGAAATGTGCTATTCTTGCCAGGTCTGGAAGACCCAAAACAATGTGGTTAGCTCTTAACTGTCCCTGAGCAATTAGGGATGGGCACTAAATGCTTGCCCAGCCAGTGACGCCCACATCCTGTGAACAAATTTTTTTTAAAGTTAGCAATTATTACAAGGGAATATAAAAGTTAAAAGTAGACAGGTATGCTCCAGCTATACAGGGTCAAAAATCACAATACACCAGGTTATAGTCCAACAGGTTTATTTGAAAATGCAAGCATTCAGAGTTCAACTCCTTCCTCCAGTGTAGTGTGAGGGAGAGGTTATAAGACACAGAATGTATAAGCAGAAAGGTAACAACCCCAAAACTGGCTGCCTCTTGTTGACTCCTTAATCAGTTAGGAAGGAGACTACTGATTGAAATGCAAAATCCAGATTCCTTTCAAGACATTGTCAGAGATAATTAAAGGTTTTATCAATGTATACAAGAGGTGACATCTCAAGTCCAGCAATGCATTTTAGGTGTGGGGTCTTGCTTCGAATCTGTCTGTGTTTTAAACCAGAGTCAGGTTTTTTTTTGAACAAAACAGAATGTATCCGTAACTACATAAACATCTTGGATGAAATAATTCGTGTGTGTGTGTCTGTGCGTGTGACTATGAGCATGATTGATTCTGCTAATTGTGAGTGAGGATGAATGTGAGTGCACTTGTCTATTATTTTGTGTCTGTATCAATTTGTGTAAATGCATGTGTG
>NC_063335.1:2085585-2097108 GCF_021869965.1 Rhincodon typus
TGTGCGTGTCTGTGCGTGTGTGCGTGCGCTTGAGAGAGTGGGTCTGTGAGGGAGTGTATGTGTGTGTGTGTGTGCGCCAGCTATGCAGAGCGTTGATAAGACTGCATCTGGAGTACTGCATACAGTGGAGTCATAAAAATCTACAACACAGGAAAAGGCTTTTTGACCCATCGAGCTTATGCCAGTTGAAGACAAACGCCTAACTATTCTAATCCCATTTTCCAAAACTTGGCCCATAGCTTTGCATGCCTTAGCATCACAAGCACTTATCTAAATACTTTTTAATATTATGAGTGTTTTTGCCTCTAAAAGTACTGACCTCTTTCATAAAGGCAAGATACAAATGGGTTGAAAGCAATTCATTAAAGTCTTACTAGATTACTACCTGGAATGGGTGGGTGTCTTATAAGGAAAGGCTGCACATGTTAGACTTGTATTCACTGGAGTATAGAAAATTAAGAGGCGACTTGATTGAAACCTATAAGATCGTGAGAGATCTTGACATGTGGATGTTCCTATCTTAGAAGAATCTAGAACTGGAGGTCACTGCTTAAAAATAAGGATTCACCATTTAAGACAAAGATAAAGAGATTAGTTTTCTTATAGGCAGTTGTGAATTTTTGCAATTCTCATCCTCAAAAAGCAGTGGTAGTAGGGGGCTGAATCTTACATTTTTTTTGGCTAAGTTTAAGTTGCGGTTGAGTTTTTTGGAGGGATTTTCATTACAATGTCTGTTGAGTTTTCTTGCTGCATCTCACCAAACTCCCTCATTAACTACCTACCCTACCCCTATAGCATTCTCACATCCAATGCTTCAGTGGATATCTGCCGAGAAAAGACAGTCATCCTTTCCACAACAAAAACAAAAGTTGCTGGAAAAGCTCAGCAGGTCTGGCAGCATCTGTGAAGGAAAAAACAGAGTTAATGTTTCAGGTCCAGTGACCCTTCCTCAGAACAGAGGGCCATCTTTGAAAAGCTACCCGGACAAGGTCAACTTCTTGCTCTGGAAGACCAACAAGTTTCAAGCAGACCAAAGAGCATCTTTCACTGAGTTGATGGTCTTCCAGGTGCAGTTGATATTTGTCTCGGTGTGTGTACTGGGGATGAACCTCAATGAAAACTATTGCATTTGTCTCTAGACTTCCATTGCAAAGGTACATTCCAGAAGGAAATGTGTGACAGTCTCTGCTCCTCCAAAGCCACTTTCAGGGCAGCATGCATTGGCACAGAGAGTTCGGGCATTCGTGAAGGATGTAGTGGGTAGTGCCCTTTTCCAAGTGATGTCTTGGTGCTTGTTGGAGAGTTCTGGCAATGAGGCATTCTGCCAAATGATTTTGATAGTCTGCTCAGGGAACCACTAAACGGGTATAACCCTCTCCTTTTCTCACTGGATCTTGAGGACACTTCATGCTAACCATGGCCCGATGGACTTGTGGCTAAAGGTGTTTTCTTTTACAAATGTTACCACAAAGGACAGGTGATACAGGACGGTCCAACTACTTGAAGCATTTCACGGCAACAAGGCCAGGCCCATCTGTTGTAACACTGGCTTCAGGTAGAACCCCAGTATGTGTTAACACTTGGTGTTTGTGTACCGAAGTTCTATGCACAGCTTGATGCACCCACACACAAAGGTGGCCATCAGGATGAGGGTGGCATTGCGTACATTCTTTCTCCCTTTATCTAGAGCTCTTTACATGCTGATCCTTTGGATATAGTCCATCTTTGACCTCCAGATGAAGTGAAAGATAGCTTGGGTGACTGTAGCAGTGCAGGCTCTAGGAAAAGGTCAGACATGTGCCATGTAAAACAACACTGAGTACCTCACATCTGGTGACCAGGTTTTTACCCACTATGGAGAAGGAGTGGCGTTCCCAAACACCCAGTTTTTGCATCCAACCCAGCCATTCCAAACCATATTCCCATCCTGAAGGTGAAGGGCATAAAGGACAGTTCCCAAAGAACATGACCTCACTGTTGCCTCAATTTGCCTTGGCAACTGAGGCCAGTTCAAACTAGTTGCAGATGTTCATAAGTCTGCGCTCTGACAGCAAATCCGAGCAGAAAACAGCGATGCCATCCATGTACAGGGAGGCTTTGACCTGCAGGTCTCCGCTGCCTAGAATAGTCACCCCTCTCAGGCTCACATCCTTCCTGATGGACTCAGCAAAAGGCTCTAAACAACACAAACAAGGCAGGAGAAAGTGGGCAGCCCTGCCTGACTCCGGATCTGATCGGGAAGCTTTCTGATTCCCACCTATTGATTGAGACTACACTGCTGATGTATATACCCGTATAAAATTCCACACTGAATGTTTGAATATTTTTAAGGTAAAATAGATGGATTCTGTACAAGCAAGAAGGTGAAAAGTTATGGGGATATGCAGGAATGTGGAGGAATCTGATCTTATTGAATGGTGGAGCAGGCCCAAGGGTCCGAGTGACCTTCTTCTGCTCCCTTTTCATATGTTTGTATGTTCTTCCGAATGAGTAGACTAACAACAAATAAAACTTTACCACACAGATTTTATTAATTTTTTTCCAAACTCTCCAATTGTTTTTATTGAGCAGAGTAAGAATTCTGAATATAATCAGTGAAATGGATACTTATTATTTGACCTGATTAGATAGCTTTTGCTTTCAAAAACTTACTTCAAAAATTTTGCAAACTACTTACTCATCACAACAAACCCAGATTTGTACATAATTGATTAAAAGTATAGTTCAGCCTAGTTTAATCATCGTTTCTATTTAGTTAACTGTTCACTTTAAACCACGTCATAGTGCCTACTTTAAGTGCTTTGGAAGTCACTGAATTACTGAATGGAAAGGTCTTTATCATAAATAACGTATTTTTGTTACCTTTAATTTTATTATAACAATCCCTACTTTATAAGAAATGCCATCAATTTCATCTTAAACATGTTTGAGATCTATTATTAATGTAAATGATTTTTATATACAGTTTTTGCATGATTTCCAATATTGTAACTATCAAAGGCGTTTCCTACTGTGTTTTTACTGAAAAGATTCTGCTATCTTGTTCATATATCTTTGTGCAAATAGTGCCATAGAACTACCACAAGTAATTTGTCTTTGGTGTGAAATCACAGTGCAGAATGGTTTGCAAGCATATACATGACAGAGAAGATCCTTTGTATTCTAATGAAGTGATGTGGGTTTATTTAAACTGATGTCTTTGAAGTACTGAATAGGGAGTTTACATGAGTCTGCTGATGTGTTCCAAGCTTGTACATTGCAGTTCACCCACTAATTTCAGAAATTAGAATCAGAATCACAATATCAAATTGTTAATGGGATTAATTTATTTTCTTTTAAACAAAATAAACTGTCATTATTACTAAAGTGGAATTAAGACAGCAAGACTATTATCTGAAACAGCCAAGCAACCTAATCAATATCCGCTAAATAAATGAACTGTCATTATCAAAATCTATTTTATCAGCAAATCTAAACTGACAGTTCACATTTTACAGTTTCATATAGGGCATCTGTAGCAAGAATGAAAAAGCCTTATTTATTAATACTTTCTTCTAATTGAAATGATTCCTTTAGCTACAATAAATCATTGATTCTGTTGATCTTGCTAATTATGACTTGGTTTAACTTCATTGTTTGACTCTATCTTACAGACTGTTCTCATTGAAGAGCTGAGGTGCACAAAATATAATTTATATTGGTGGGTAAATGTGGACTGGAGTGAGCGATGTTGTGGTGAACTAGTTAATTTAGTTCTGAAGAAGGGTCACTGTGCCCAAAACGTTAACTCTGATTTCTCTCCACAAATGCTGCCAGACCTGCTGAGATTTCCAGCAATTTCTGTTTTTGTAGTCAATTTCAACCATGGCTGTTGACTGTATGGAAATTACAAGCCTGAGGCAGATAATGCCAAATGTAGGAAGCTAATATTCAATTTTCTTCAAAGATCTATCACATGCTGCTGACTCAAGTGACCCCATTTAGGAGTTTTTTATATTTAGTATTTTTTAATTTACTCTTTCACAGGATATTGCCCATCCTTAATTGCTTTGAGAAGCTAGTGGTCAGCTAAGATGCTCACACTACTCAAGTTCTCTCAAGCTCAGAAGTTGACCTGACATCAACTCCAGTGCACAGTTATTGAATGTAATAAGTGCAGCTGTTCAGAGAATGAGATTAAAATGGGTTGTCCTGGTGATCACTCATTGTAAATCTGATAAGATGATCCTGAGATTGCTGTATGGTGTTGCAACTGTCACCAGCATCATCTTCACAACAGTTAGGGTCCATTCAGCAACACTCACATCCCCACGAATGAACAAAAAAACTGACAACCCCTCCCAAAACCCCCTGGAACCCCATGAACTTCATAGATCTGGAACCTGAGGGCACAAGCCTTCCCTGGATCCTTGAAGCAGGGAACAAGCAACAAATTACATCACTACCCTGCCCACTGATGTCTCCAAGGGAATTATCATTATGCAAACTTTTATTGCTGATTATGCACTTTAAACAAACAAAGAATAGTGTTCCTAACTCATCACATGATCTCTCACCTTCGTCTCACCCTCCTCAGATTCCTGTCATTGGACACCCAACAATGTTAATAATCATCGCAGAGTCCTGCCTTAGCATAGCTTTTCAACTTGTTACAGTTTTGACTTTTGAAAGTCTGGTCACCCTATTTGTTGAGGTAGTTAGTTCCAGCAGCTGCTTGGCTTGGCCCAGTTCCAAGCTATCAGCTTCTGTAATTGCATTTATCACTGAGTCGTTTTGAGGACTGGCTTAATGGATTTAAGAGCATGACCTTGAAACACAACTGTAAAGTCTTTAGTTCTGGTGAAGTATGAGCTTTTCTCCACGAAAGTGATTACTGTAGCAATATTAATTCCACTTACGTTTCACTTAGGTCGGTGGCTGATGAGACA
Organism: Rhincodon typus; assembly: GCF_021869965.1. Lineage (NCBI taxonomy): Eukaryota > Metazoa > Chordata > Chondrichthyes > Orectolobiformes > Rhincodontidae > Rhincodon > Rhincodon typus. The sequence goes on from NC_063335.1 coordinate 2,090,514, forward strand.
ACACCGCAGCTAACAGAATACACACAGGAAAACCCTGAAACAATTTTTAGCTGCAACCTTTAAATTAATTCTGCTCAGTGCATGTATTTTTCTCTAAAATCCTGTTAAAGTGCCTGTATTGTCTGGGGAGGTGAGGAAGCGGTGTAATTATAGTAATGGCTTGGAACCTTCTAGATTATTGACAGTAATGATACATGGCTTGATTCAATAAAACGTAACAGAAAAAAATGAGAATCCATCACTTCCTAATGAAAAAATTGATATGATTTTAAAACCATGTTATTTAACAATCTAATTTGAACACCTGGAAACCATCTATTAAAGACAAAGTTCTTAAAAATCTTCCCACTCTGTCTCCTAATTACAGTCTTCAATCCCCCACCAGCTCACTCAACTATTTCTCCTCATGCCATAGAGCAGGTAAATGGGCTCTCATTATCTTTACCTGCAAGTCAGTTAAGGCATCTTCATAACCCAAAGTACCATTGGGCTAATGAGGGAAAACAACAGCTAAAGCATGTGTTGCTGATGCGTTACACGTGGATATTGAATGAGGACAGGAGAAACATGGACTTGGTTGTAATTTCTCCTCTATAACGGAGTGTGCAAATCAGAATTTGGGTGAAGAACTCATGTTATCCGTGAACCCAAACATCTTCAGTAACGGTAGAAGTATTTAGCAGAAGCATGTGATCACTGTTGGAATTTCACTGCATGGACTGAGAAATTATATTGCATCTTAAAGCAAAGTGCATTTATTTGTCAGCAGTGGCTTATTGCTTAGCACTGTTACCTCTAAGTCAGAAGACCATGGGTTAAGATCGCATTCCAGAGAAATGAGTACAAAATCTAAACTGACTCTCCAGTGAAGTTCTAAGAACAGTACTGTTTTTCAATGCAGTGCTGCTGAAGCTCCATCTGCCCTCTCAGGGGGATAGTAAAGATTCTGCTGTATTATTTTGAAGAAAAGCAGAGGAATTCTCCCTCATGACCTATCCTCAACCAACATCACTGAAGCAGGATACCTAAGTTAGAAATCACATGACACCAGGTTATGGTCAAACAGGTTTATTTGGACTATAACCTGATGTGTGATTTCTGGCTTTGTCCACCCCTGTCCAACACCGCCACCTCCACAGCAGATTACCTAGTCATTATAACGTTGATGTTTTTCAGAACTTGCTTTTTTACAAATTGGTTGGCTTGTTTTCTTACATTACCATGGAAGCCCAATACAGAGCAGATCAATATACCACAAAATTGATCATAGTACAGGAGTCTATGGCTCCAAAAAAAGAACCAAATCTGAACCAAATGGGAAACTGACCTATATTGTATACTTTTAAGAACAAAATTCTTTCATAGGATGGCCATCATTGGCAAGGCTAACATTCAGTTGCCCTTGAACCAAGACCATTTAAGAGTCAATCACATTACTGTGAGTCTGGAGTGGGCTGAAACAGGTGAGGATGTCAAATTCCCTTCCCTAAAGGACATAATGAACCAGACTGGTTTTTGCAATAATCAACAATGGTTTCATGGTACCATTAAGCTGGTTATTTAAAAAAAAGCAAATTTATTAATTGAATTCAAATTCCATCATTTGCCTTGTTGGGTTTGAAATGATGTCTATGGAATCTTGATTATCTTGATTAAAAGTCAAGTGAGTCAAAAGTCAAAATCAATATGCCACCACTTATGAATATCGTAATTCTACTTGTATGCAGCAGTAGTTTGTATGATCAGCCTGTGTAAATGGGTATTTAAATGGATTTTCCTGATTAGCCCCCAAACTTTGACCCAAGAGAAATGCTGAAGTGTAATCAGCAGAACTTCCAGAATCTTCTGGAAATTTAGGAGAGCTAATGTAGACAGAGATGTTTGAAACAAATGCTATTGCTACCTGAACAGGTAGTCATTTGCTGCAACTTGTCAACCCATCTTAACCTGACAACTGGAAATCACTTTCTCCTGCTGGAATATTTTTCTCTTTTTAAAATTCTGCTTCCATCTCACTTTGCTACTTGCTTTTAAAATGTGCACGCTGACGTTATATGCAACTGTAGATGGAGGTGGTTGAAACTAACACAATCAGGAATTGTATTCTCTTGCTAAAAGAAAATGCACTTCAATTCTTGATCATCAAGCTATAACATTTTCTAGCTATAATGCATTGTTAGTTCTTGGATCACAACGTGTTATATCAGACTTCCACTGTACTACGGCAACTACCCTTCAAAAATACTTAATTGGCTGTAAAGTGCTTTGGGATATCCTATGGTTATGAAAAGTGCAGAAATCAGATTCTCCATCTTGATACTTCACTGTGCCAGATGTAGCCTCTATTGTGTAGCATCTCGTCTGGTCTGTGTTAGTACCTGTCTGCCAAAACAGGATATAATTATCAATATCAACTACTTTGTTTTCCTGAATTCTTTGATTACAGTTGAAAGCATTCCAGGAGTACTTCTGAATGGCATTATCTTCAAATATTTTCATCATTCCTAATAAGTGAATATAATTTTCTGATAATTGAGCTACTATTTAACCAGACTTTACAAATACCAAAGCCCTTATCACCCATCCTAGGCCCTCTGCTCCTTTTGCTAATCTGTAGATTGCCATTGCAATGTTATATATTACTGCCTGAACCCACTGCTCAGAGGTTAAGCAACAAAACCTTCTGCTGTGCTCCTGGGACCGGAGATTGCTGTGGAAATGATTCCTAGTGCTGCCTTGTTTATAATGGATGAGTAATTGTGTATGTTTGGTTCATTTTGATGAATGTACTGGCTGCTATTATTTTGTTAATGACCATTTTCTGCATCCTTATTTCAGGGGCAGGACAGAGCAAGCTAAGACATCTGAACTAATCTTATATAGCATGATAAGGGAGTCATTTATTACACTAATTATATGCTTAATGCAACAGGATGTTCAGATCATATTAAATCATCACCATTTTCCTTCATGTCTGTGTATTAGATTTTGAAGTGGATGCTGAGCACAGCAGTACTGAAGAATAAACTATATTAACGCTGCTGTAATGGACAGTATACATGTGGGGACACTAAGGGGTTCTCCACCCTGATTGACACATGCTACCACCAAGCCATAAGTTTTCCCTTGTCTGTATGAAAGGAGAGGAAAGAATAATATGGAAGAAAGTTTTATTCTAGGAGTAGCTTCATTGATCCAGAGGTAGTATGGGTACATATGAATGTACAAAGTAGGAGTAGAAATAAACCAGTTGGTCTCCGAGACTGCTCTACAACTCAATAAAATCATGGCCGATCTATTCGTGTTTTGGATTCCACATTCCCATTGACCTCCAATAACCTTTGATTCATTACATAACAAATATCTATCTAATCCTGCCTTTAAATATTCAAAGATGCCACCTCTATTGCCTTCTGTGGCAGAATTCCATTGTCACACAAACCTTTGAAAGAAAAACAATTCTCATGAAAGGTTGATCCCTAAATTAAAAGAAAAACCCCCTATTTTTGGATTGACATACCAGAGGAATCGTCCTTTACAGGTCCACCTTGTGCAGAATCTTATATTCTTCAATCAACTCACTCTTCTAAACTCTAGTGGAAACAAGCCCAGTCTGTCCAGTCTTTTCTCATAAGACAACCTGCTCATTCCAGGTGTTAATCTCTTAAACCTTCTCTGAATCACCTCAAACATTTGTAAATCATTCATTAAATAGGCAGACCAAAACTGCTTAAACCAAAATACCAAAAAGTATTTGGATCTGATCTTACCAATGGCTTGTATAACTAATGATGAATAGGGGATGCTGTTTGGGTAACACAAACTTTGTGCTGTACAGATATAACAATTTTCTATAGTGATTTCCCTATAATGTGATTTTCTATAAAGCAAGGTCACACAAGGATGCAAATATTGCACTATAGAAGAACTATCTGTACAGAATGTCTACATGCTCTCCTTTATTAACAGCCTTCAAAGAAATACAATGAAGTGGTTCAATATATTTTTCCTTTCAGAAAACCAAGCTGACTCCTCCTCATTGCCTTTACTATTTGCAACTGCTCAGCTATAACTTCCTTAATGATCAATTTGAACACCATCCCCACCACAGATTTCAAGCTATCTGACTCATAGTTCCTGTTTTTTCTTTTTTCCCTCCCTTCTTTGAATTGAGGATTTATATTTGCTACATTCCAATGTGATGGAACTTTTCCAGAATTTGTCCAAATTTTGGAAAATTAAAGCTAAACTACCACATTAGGTATCCCTTTTCAGACCATGCAATGAAGACCATCAGGATCTGGGTACTTGCCAGGTCTCAATTTTGCCAGTTTGCACAGTAATGCCTCCCTAGTGATTGTAACTTCACCAAGTTCCTCTCACCATTTCACCTTCTGATTAACAGCTATTACTGGAATGTTTTCTTTGTATCCTCTATAGTGAAGACAGAAGCAAAATATTTGTTCATTTCAACCTCCATATCCTTACTATCTACTTTCAACTCCCCATGACAACACAGGTATCAGGTGTGCACAAAAAGCAGGACAAGTCCAACTTAGCCAATTACAGCCCTATCAATCTTCTCTAGATTATTAGAAAGGTGATGAAAGGGGTTTTCAATAGTGCTATTAAGGAGCACTTACAAAAGAGTAACCTCTTTAGTGATGTTAAATTTGGTTTCTGCCAGAGCCACTCAACTGCCAACCTCATCACAGCCTTCGTTCAAACATGGACAAAAGAGATGAATTTCAGAAGTGAGGTGAGAGTGATACCCTTAATATCAAAGTTGCATTTGACTGAGTGTGGCATCAAGGAGCACTGGTAACAATGGAATCAATGGGGATCGGGGGAAAACTCTCTGCTGGTTGGAGTCATACTTGGCACATTGGAAGATGGTTGTAGTTGTTGGAGTTCATTCATTTCAGCTCCATGACATCCTGCAGGAGTTCTTGGGGGTCATGCCCTAGGCCCAAACATCTTCAGCTGCTTGAACAATGACCTTCCATCAGAAGATCAGAAGTGGGCATGTTCGCCAATGATTGCACAATGTACCATTCGTGACTCCTCAGATACTAAAGCAGTCCATGTCCAAATGCAGCAGGACCTGGGCAATGTCCAATCTTAGAGTGAAAAATAGCAAGTAAACTTTGCACCACACAAATGTCAGGCAACTGCCATCTTCAAGAAGAGACAATCTAACCACCGCCCCTTGACATTCAAGTTGCCATCACTGAATCCTCTGTTATCAGCATCCTGGGGGTTACCATTGACCAGCAACTCAACTGGACTCACCACATTAACACAGTGGCTACAAGAGCAGGCCAGAAGCTAGGAATACTGTGGCAAATAACTCACCTCCTGACTCCTCAAAGCCTGGCACAGGGCACAAGTCAGGAGAGTGATAGAACACTTGCCTGGATGGGTACAGCCCCAACAACACTCAAGAAGCTTGACACTATCCAGGACGAAGCAGCCTGCTAGATTGGCATTAATTCAACAAATATTCAATCACTCCAGCACTGATACTCAGCAGTAGCAGTGTGTACTATTTATAAGATGCGCTGCAGAAATTCACCAAAGATCCTTAGACAGCACCTTCCAAGTCCACGACCACTTCCATCTAAAAAGGACAAGGGCAGCAGTTACATGGGAATGCCATCACCTGCAGGTTCCCCTCTGAGCTACTCATCATTATGATTTGGAAATATATTGCCATTCCTTCATTTTTGCTGGCTCAAAATCCTGGAATTCCCTCCCTAATGGTATTGACAGTCTATTTGCAGCAAATGGGTGACAGCAGTTCAAGTACACAGCTCACGTGCACTTTCTCAAGGACAACTAGGGATACGCAAAATGTGCTGGTCTGGCAATTGATGCCTATGTCTCGAGAGGGAATTTTAAAAAAAGAGTCGTATGTTTAACCATCATCAGATACTCCAGAAATGACCTTCTGAGGTCAGAAGTGGGAATTTGCTTCTGATTGCACAATGTTCAGCAACTTCATGACTACTCAGAAGTTGAAGTAGCCCATATTTGTGTGCAGCAAAATCTGGACAACTTTCAAGCTTAGACTGATAAGTGGCAAGTGACATTTTTGCCACACAAGTGCCAAGCAATGACCATCTCCAACAAGAAATATGTAACCATCATCCCTTGATTTTTAGTGGCATTAGCATTGCTGAACCCCCCACTTCCAAAGTCCTGGGAGTTACCAATGATCAGAAATTGAACTGAACTGGCCATACAAATACAATGGCTACAGGGGCAGTCCACCTTGCCTTCTGTCACCAGCAAACAAATATCAATTGTAAATAGAGATAGTAGGAACTTCCACATCAAACAGATGTTCACCTGCACATCTGCTAATGTGGTATACTGTATCCGCTGTTCCCGTTGTGGCCTCCTCTACATCGGGGAAACCAAGCGGAGGCTTGGGGATTGCTTTGCGGAACACCTACGCTCAGTTCGCAACAAACAACTACACCTCCCAGTCGCGAACCATTTCAACTCCCCCTCCTACTCCTTGGACGACATGTCCATCCTGGGCTTCCTGCATTGCCACAATGACGTCACCCGAAAGCTGCAGGAACAGCAT
>NC_063335.1:2112108-2120261 GCF_021869965.1 Rhincodon typus
ATGCTGTTCCTGCAGCTTTCGGGTGACGTCATTGTGGCAATGCAGGAGGCCCAGGATTCCTTCGCCTCCGCCGCATCTGCTCCCAGGATGAGGCATTCCACTCCCAGACATCTCAGATGTCCTCGTTTTTCAAGGACCGCAACTTCCCCCGTCAGTGGTCGAGAACGCCCTCAACCGTGTCTCCCACATTTCCCGCAACTCATCCCTCACACCCCCTCCCCGCAATAAGAACCAAAAAAGAATCCCCCTCGTCCTCACGTACCACCCCACCAACCTCCGGATCCAACGCATCATCCTCCGACACTTCCGCCATCTGCAATCCGACCCCACCACCAAAGACATCTTTCCCTCCCCACCCTTATCTGCTTTCCGGAGGGACCACTCTCTCCGTGACTCCCTTGTCCGCTCCACACTCCCCTCCAGCCCCACCACACCCGGCACTTCTCCCTGCAACCGCAAGAAGTGCTACACCTGCCCCCACACCTCCCCCCTCACCCCCATTCCAGGCCCCAAGAAGACTTTCCACATCAAGCAGATGTTCACCTCCACATCTGCCAATGTGGTATACTGCATCCGCTGTACCCGTTGTGGCCGCCTCTACATCGGGGAAACCAAGCGGAGGCTCGGGGACCGCTTTGCAGAACACCTACACTTGGTTCACAATAAACAACTGCACCTCCCAGTCGCGAACCATTTCAAATGCCCCTCCCATTCCTCAGATGACATGTCCATCCTGGGCCTCCTGCAGTGCCACAACGATGCCACCCGAAGGTTGCAGGAACAGCACCTCATATTCCGCTTGGGAACCCTGCAGCCCAATGGTATCAATGTGGATTTCACAAGCTTCAATATCTCCCCTCCCACTACCGCATCCCAAAACCAGTCCAGCTCGTCCCCGCCTCCCTAACCTGTTCTTCCTCCCACCTATCCCCTCCTCCCACCTCAAGCCGCACCCCCATCTCTTACCTACTAACCTCATCCCGCCCCCTTGACCTGTCCGTCCTCCCTGGACTGACCTGTCCCCTCCCTAACTCCCCACCTACACTCACCTTTACTGGCTCCATCCCCGCCTCTTTGACCTGTCTGTTTCCTCTCCACCTATCCTCTCCTCTATCCATCTTCTATCCGCTTCCCCCTCTCTCCCTATTTATTTCAGAACTCCGTTCCCCTCCCCCATTTCTGATGAAGGGTCTCGGCCCGAAATGTCAGCCTTTCTGTCCCTATGATGCTGCTTGGCCTGCTGTGTTCATCCAGCTCTGCACCTTGTTGTCTAAGTGTCTTGATTGCATGGGTTTGTTCTCAGCAGAACTGACCTATTTTCCTACTTAGCATTAGCACCTCATCTGCCTATACATCGTCCCTCTATGACCATTGACACACCCTTTGTCTTTTGCTCAGGGCTGTTCCTCCCACTTTGTCTACAGCACAAAAATAACATTATTTTCCACCCCCTTCAATTCTGAAGAAGAGTCTTATGGGACACAAAATATTAACCTTGTTTCTCTCACCACAGATGCTGCCAGCGCTGCTGAGTTCCTCCAGCACTTTCTGTTTTTATTTTAGATCTCCAGCATCCATAGTACTTTACCTTCATTAAAATAGCTGTGATGCTGATTTGTGCTACCAAACACACAGATCTCGCCCAAAGTGGCTATTTGTCAACATGATTCATGAACTCTTCGCTTGCTTAGGGCAACATTTTTAGAACAGGTCATAGAATCATAGACATAGTAGGAACTGCAGATGCTGGACAATCTGAGATAACAAGGTGTAGAGCTGGATGAACACAGCAGGCCAAGCAGCATCAGAGGAGCAGGAAGGCTCCTTTATCATAGAATCATAGAATTCCTATAGTGTGGAAGCATGCCATTCAGCCCATCGAGTCCATACTGACCCTCCAAACAGCACCCCACCCAGACTCACCCCCCAACCCTATCCCTGTATCCCTGCATTTCCCATGGCTAATCCACCAAGCCCACACATCCCTGGACACTTATAGACAATTTAGCAGGGCCAATCCACCTCACCTGCTCATCTTTGGACTGTGGGAAGAAACCGAAGCACCCAGAGGAAAACCACGCCGACATGGTAGAATTTACAAACTCCACACAGACAGTTGCCCGAGGGTGGAATCAAACCCAGGTCCCTGGCACTGCTTGGATTTCCCAGGGAACACTGAAGGAAGGGGGATAGGTTGGCATTGAGCAACTCAGCAGAGAGCAGGGATGGAACCTGTGATCCTCCTAGTTTTGTGATTCATTGCCATGCCACACATTTGCTCATTGATCTATTGTATCTTGTCTGGATATGACATTGTCAGGCGTTGTATAGAACACAGGGAGATAAAGAAACTAAATGAATGTATATACAAAAGCTCTCCTTTCATGTCTTGCTGTACATTAAAAGTAGGCAAGAAATACAAAGGTTAGTCAAAGCTTATAAGGCATCTTGTTACCTGGAACTTTGTACTTCCAAGAATTACCTTTAAAAGGTTTACACCAAAGTTACACCACAGGTAGGCTTTTAGTTGTTTAATCAACCATTTAAAATTTGGATTAGGCTGAATCAAGCTTAAAAGGAAAATTGGGATCACTAGGTTGCCCTTTAATGAATGAAAGCCACTCGAAGGAAGATTTAAGTTCTTCAGTTAACCCACTTATTTGCTTGACGGCTGCACAAATCAATGAGATTAAATATTCCTGATCCTCTTGATTTGTTCATTCCACTTGAATGAAGCATGTAACAATAGTCACCTCACCTGAAACTATAACAATTGCAGACTAACAATTCCTTTACAAAAGCGCTTGCTTTTGTTTTTATAACATTTGAAACATACTTAATTCCAAACAATAAATTTTATATTTTTTTAATCATCAATTTGACTCCACAATGATATTTGTGGGCATTCTGGAAATACTTTCAATTCTGTAATAATGAAACATTTGATGTTCGCCAGTTCTGATCACGTGATCTCAGCTACTCAAGATTGAGGTTAAACAATCTTGTCGTAGAGTAGTGGTCTCCAAACTTTAAATGCACAAGATCACTTTCTGAATTTAAGTGCAACTCAGGCTCTACCCTGAAGAAAATTTAGAATGAATGGTTTATTTTTAGTAACAAAAACAGAAATTGCTGGAAAAGCTGAGCAGGTCTAGCAGCATTTGTGGAGAGAAATCAGAGTTAATGTTTGGGGTTGAATGACCTTTCCTCACAACTGTTCTCAGACCTGCTCAGCTTTTCCAGCAATTTCTGTTTTTGTTTCAGATTTATAGCAGCTGCAGTTTATTTCAGTTTTTAGTTTATCTAAAATCGCACTAAGTTTCAGTGGTGACACCTGTGACTGTATTATCTATCAGTGTCTTGAAGTCTGGGATGTACTTTAAGACTGCTAGACATGCACAGTCCATCAGTAGGGCATGTGTAAGGTGGGTGCGATACTTGGGCTTGATTATCTTCATTTGAGAAATGCAGTCTCACAGAGCTATTTGGGGCTAAAGTAAACTGTCACTTTAAAAATACAGGATAAAAGGTATGGATATTTTCTCTGTTTGTCGCTGTTTTTCTCTGTTTGAATCCCCAAATGTCGCTGTCCCTTGAACTGTCTTTAAACTCAATATCAGTCTGCATAGTAATTATCTCCATATAAACCCCACTAATTTGTAAATCAGACACTTGTTGGAATTTGGTAGCCAACCTGCTAATGTCCACTTGAAGGAATGGATCTGAGACAGACATCACAATTTGTTCCATCACATCTAATTCCTGAAATACCTTGATGAATTCCTCTGGTGACTTCCTGTGCACAAGTTTTCTGGATGGAACAGTTTTTCTTCGTCTTTGATTTTTCTGATATCTTCCCCAGACTTGGAATGTGTTCAAAGGTTTTTTTTTGTTTGGGATGACCACAGACCCAGTTTCAGTCTGAACTCATTCCCAACATTTATCATATATGCTACGTTTCTGTCCTTTCCGCGCCCATTCACAGTTCAGCTTGTTCTGTTTTGACATTATGTCTGTAAGGGACCTAAAGTCAAGCAACCCATACTATCAGACAGCTGACTGCATATTTCATAACTTGATTTAAGAAATGCAATAATTCCAGGCATCAGATCTAAAAATCTTTATTGGATTTTCCCTTGACTTAACCGCCTCAGGTCAGCATGGAGGATTAGTTCACCATAGGCAGCACTGAGTTTGTTGATTAAGGAATTAAGAGGTTCTGAAGGCACTTGCTCACATCAAGTTTACAATTTTTACAATTTTCAGTACATGAGAAAAATCCATTAAAGTGCTTGCCAGTGTTTGCTGATGGATTATACGGTATTAATTGACAAAAGAAGCAAAATTGGGATCAGATCTGTAAAATGGAACAGAGCCTGCAATTTTGCCAAGTACAGCTGGTGATCCATCAATTGTGATGGAAACTAATTTCTTGATTGAAATATTTCTCTCAAAAACATTTCTTTTGAATTTGTTGTAGATATCTTTATCCCTCGTTTGCTTTTTAAGGGGCAAAATGGTGAGAAGATCCTATTTAATTGTTATGGCCTTAAAAACCATGCACGGTAAAACAATTAGCTGGGCTGTACTGGTCTTCTTGATGAATTTATTCAACTGCAGTGAGAAGCATTCACAATCCTTCAGGTCCTGCTGTAGTTTCTGAAAGACATTTTTGGACAGAGATCCTACTCATCTTGCTACCGAGGAAGCGTCAAGTGACATGCTCAAATTACTGTTATTATTTCGTCTTTGCTCTTAAAGCCTTTGAATAAAAAGTCAGTGGCTACAGTCATTGCTTCTTTAGCTACTTTGCCATCTGTCAACTGATGGCAAATGTGAAATAAATCTTCAGTGCAGGCCTTATCTTTTGGTGCTCGTTTGTTAAAAAAAACCTCTTGAGCTTTCAAAATGGTGTTCAGCTCGTCAACTTTCGTTAACAAAATGTTCTGATCAAGGAAAAATTATCTTTGAATCCAACGTACAGCATTGTATTGGTATCATCCCAAATTCCTCTTTTTACTTAACAATATACATTGGTGATGTAAAAAGGCAAACACGTAACACAGTTCAGAACAGAAATTCATTTTTCCATTGAGTGCGAAGGTGTATGTTTTTGTTTTATTTAGATGGTCCAAGTTCATCACTCATCATTATTGCTTCACCTTGTAGTCCATGATGTCATTCTATCATGGCTCACACTGCAGCTTGGCCTCTAGATCTGAGCCTCTGGAGCATTTAGAGTGTTGCTGCCTGCCTTCCGTTGCGGGAGGTGTGAGAATTCACTTCTATGGTTGTGATTTGTTTGTGGGGGCCGTGATTTACTTGCATTGCTCAGATTTAGGACGTAGATCGCAGCAGTGTCCCATGTGATTTTTCTTTGTCCTACACAGAACCATTAGATGAGCGACAGAGAAAAATAACTGCAAGTCATAGTGTAATTCAGCAACTTGTTCACACTGCCCAAGTTTCTCAATCTAAACTAGTCCCATTTGCCTACATTTGGCTCATTATCCCTCTAAACCTTTCCTATTCATGTACCTATCCAAATGTCCCTCTCTGTGTGAAAATGTTGCCCCTCAAGTCCCTTTTAAATCTTTATCCTCTCGCATCAAAAATATGATGTCTAATTTTGAACTCCCCAAACAGAGGAAAATACCTTTGCTATTCATCTCATCTTTGCCGCTCATGATTTTATAAACCTCTTTAAGGTCACCCCTCAACCTCCTATGCTCCAGTGGAAAAAGTTCCAGCTTATCCAGTGTCTCAGAATTCAAACCCTCCATTCCTGGTAACAACTTGGTAAATCCTTTCTGCACCTTCTCCAATTTAATAATGTCCTTCCTACAGTAGGGCGACCAGTACTGTACTGGTCTGAGCAATGAAGGCAAGTGCGCTAAACACCTTTTTTACAACCTTGTCTACCAGTCACGAAAATGCAGAGGAGCAGAACACAGTTGAGCTGCTCTTAGAATCCACATGGAAATGATGGGTGGAATGTCCTCCTACGTTCCTAGTACTGAAATAAACTGGTTTTACAAATCAATTCCAGGTATATTTCTTATACAATTGTTTGCATTGCTGGCACAAAACTTACTTTACCCTGCAGTGCTAGTCCATTTGGAACAAACTCAAACACAATGTAATAATCTGGCAAAACCTGCAAAGAGCATACACTTTTCTGTAGCAGCAGCTGCCAGAACTGGATGTCATGCAGTGGCATAACAATGTGGGTGAAACAAGGAAGCTTGCAGAGGTATGATCAACTTGCACAGCAAGGAAATGTGGGCAGTGAGATTGACTGTCAGATGCGCACAGCGAGGGAATGCAGACAATGAGATCGACTATTAGAGACACTGCGATTGACCATTCGATCGTGGTCTTTGGAATACTGGAGACCACTGGAGAGTAGGTTCATATGTCATACACATGGCATCAAACACCAAAGGACATGTGATTATTTCATTAAAATCACTGCAATGACTGCCAAACAAATTGGCCAAAGCAGATATTACTGGGGAAAGTGAGATTTGCAAGTATAGCAATCACAGCTTTGGCTGTTCCAATTCAACTCTGGTTGTAAGCTGAGTATTCAGCTTACTCTAGTAAACTGGTTCTATGAACATTTGATTCATCCTCAGTAATTTGATGTCCAATAGAGTAATTGTGAATTATTGCTTTAAATACACAAATGTATCCTCCAGTAACTATAATGCCCATTCACACACAGAGGAAAGACCACCTACATAGTCACATTTTTGCTGAGGATGTGAATACTGGTTCAGGCTTCAGCATTCTTCCAACCTTCAACATTCTGATGAGGAAGGTTGGGTGTGGGAAGGGGAGGCGGCTCAGTGTGCATTGGCACAATGTCAACAACATTCCCAATGTAGGATTTTACTTTATAGTTTTTGTGGAATAATTACTTCGTATTGTGTTGAATTGAAGTGACATTACCCATTTTATGTTTCAAAGTATAATATGTACCATTTTACTGACACTGATTCTAAGCCAAAGGTTTTTTTTAAATTAAAGTACCTTTCTTGATTATTGGCGTTGTTCAGTAGTAATCCTCTCATTTGAATTACAAAAGTGTGGGTTTTAGCTTTGCTTTCAGAACATAATTGAGTCTAAATAAAAACCAAAAGAACTGCAGATGCCATAAATCAGGAACAAAAACAGAAGTTAGCAAGAACTGCAGATGCTCGAATTCGGAGTCAATAGTGTGGAGCTGGAGGAACACAGCAGGTCAGGCAGCATCGGAGGAACTGTCCTGAAGAAAGGTCCCAACCCAAAATATCGACTTTCCTATTCCTCTGACGCTGCCTGACCTGCTGAGTTCCTCCAGCACTACAGTGTGTTAACAAAAAACAGAAGTTGCTGGAAAATCTCAGCTGGTCTGGCGGCATCTGTGAAGTAAAATGAGAGCTAACGTTTGGGTCTGGTGATATCAGAACATAATTGAGTCTGACAGTCTAGTGCTGTTTTGAGGCAGTGTTGCAATCGAAGGCACTGTCTTTCCAATGACGTTAACGCAATGCCACATCTGACCTTTTGGGTAGATGTAAAATATCCCACAGAGCAACTGAACAGTACTTCATTGGCTGTGAAGTAGTTTGGGACATGCAGAGGTTATGAAAGATGCAATGCAAGTTTGTTCTTTGCATTTGAAGAGCTGAGTATTTTTTCATCAGTCACATAACATCAGTCCAAACTATCTCTAAAACAGGTATCTTGTTATTTTGCTACTTGTAACTAAAAAGAACTTAGAAATTTTATCCAATGTCCTCCTTTGCTGACTCCTAATTATCATTTTCTTCTTGCATATTAACATTTAAACAGAAAATGTTGATGAACCAGTACAGATGTAGGACTGGATTATATTTCAGGTTTGATCCCAGTCGGTTTGGCTGCCAGCTCAACTTTAATTTTTTGGGTAACAACTCCAAGAGGACATCTGCCTCACAGAGTTGCCATCAGTTGGAAGGGACTGCTGGTGTGGCAGGAGGTATGGGAGGAAGAGGAACTATACCTCTAACCTAGAAAGGTCCAGGATCTCCCCAGGTTGGGTAGACCGATAGGGTGGCATGTTGAATGGAACAGGATCCCCCAAACATGGTGCAAAGGATTGCAAAGGAGACAGATCACTGCACCCG
>NC_063335.1:2120361-2131437 GCF_021869965.1 Rhincodon typus
CCCCCCCCCCCCCCCCCCCCCCCCCCATTTCATTGACTAAAGGCTAAACCTGTTAAATCAGAGTGATAGTGGAAGGAACTCTTTAATTGGGCATTCACTGCCGAGAAGGGCTACGATTGGACAGTGTGCCCATAAAATTAGGGCAAACATATTATTTTTTGTATCCACCTATGTGGTTTCCTGTCCATAGGTGGACAATAAAATTCAACCCATGAAGTCAATGGATGGGATCTGACTCTGAGTCACTTTGATAAGCAAGCGTTCCCTAGTGATGATATCAATAATCATCAATAACTTGCATTTTTGTATCATAGCTTCAACGTAGAGGAACATCCAAAGACCTTTACAATTTTCTGAAATTGATGTGCCTGGAGCCAAAGAAGGAAATAGTAGGAGTGACTGAAAGCTTGGTGAAAGCAATGGGATGTAAGAAAAGTCTTTTTAGGAGGAAAGGGTGTTGGATAACCAGGCAAAGGAGCTTAGTGGGGGAATTCCATAGTGCAGCCTCTAGTGGGAAGGTGAACAATGTATGTATATTAAAGCCGGAGGAGGAGCAGATAATTTAAGGAAAGTTCATAAGGTTTGATGAGGTTACAGAGATAAAAAGCTTCATTTCAAGACTTGGTTGGAGTTTTATATTGGAGGCATTAGGAGACAACAACTGAATATAGATCAGCATAGGAGATCAGAGAATAGAATCTCTACAGTGTGGAAACAGGGCATTTGACCCGAGTCCACACTGACCCTCTGAAGAGCATCCCAACTGCCCTATCCCTGTAACCCTGCATTTCCCATGGCTAATCCACCTCGCTTGCACACTGTGGGGCAATTTAGCATGGCCAATCTACAACCTGCACATCTTTGGAATGTGGGAGGAAACCAGAGCACCCAGAGGAAACAGACAGCCACCCGAGGGTGCATTGAGCCTGGGTCCTTGGTGCTGTGAGGCAGCAGTGCTAACCACTGAGCCACTGTGCCACCCTAGGATGGTTAGCTCAGTTGACTTGGTGGCTGGTTTGCCATGTAGAATAATGCACACCACGTGGGGTCAATTACTGCACTGTCTCTCTTTCTATTGACAGAGCAGCACTATGGTCCACTAGGACTAGGGTGATTTTACCTTTACCGGTCAGCAAACACCAGCATGCTAGGTGAGCAGGACTTGGTGAGACTTAGGATATAGACAACAAAATTTTGAATGACCTGAGCTTTGTTGCAGTGCTTTGGAATAGTCAAAGCTGGAAGTAACAAAGATGTGGCTTCTTGCTGCAGATAATGTGCTGAGGCAGGGGCAGAGAGGGGTGATGCTAGGTATGGTGGGTACTTGATATGGAACAAGGCAGTCTTGGTGATGAATTGGATTTGGGATTGAAAACTCAGGTTGGGGCCAAAAAAAGATACTGAGGTTGTGAACACTGTTTAAACAAAAATATGAGATATAGAAAGGATATCTCAGCTGATCATAGTTTCCATTAGTGGCGTGATTTATTTTAAGATATTGAGCTTGAGCTTTCTTCTTTAACAAAGCTTTAAAGGGAAAAGTTTCCTCAGTTTTTGTTTGTAGTGAAAACATTAATCCAAATATAAAGACTGGCAAACAGGAGATCTCCCACGACATTTCCTGGCCATACTTTATATTAATATTTCCATGGTTCCTTAAAAAAATGGTTTTACCACATTTGTCACAGCTGTGATCTGTAAGTAAAGTTTGCTGCGTGTTCATTGCTATTAGGGCTTTTGCTTAGGGAAAATGTTAACACTCCACCTGGGCAGGAGTGAACCAACAGTTAAAATGGAGACATGCTGATATCACAGATTTTAGTAGACACTAGGAATCCTGCGGAGATTGAGTGGAATCTCAATATCAATGTATCAATGCTTACTTAGACTCTAGATGCCCACAAGACCTCAGACACCTTTTAAGCATGTCGTTAGTGGGAGAAGCTCATATTATTTCCCAAATAGGACAGTAACAGTTCTCCAAAACACAAGAGAGCCTTCAGATGAGTGTAAAACTATCCCTTGTTGAAACCTGAAGGAGTAGGGCAACCCAATTTATAGGCCCCAGAGAGAAATCTGGTCTTCCCTTGACTCAGACTTCAGCTCCCCACTTTCCCTTACTGTGAGCCCTTTCTCAAATGCTCTCCTTGCCACCAACCAGAAAGCTGGTTGGCATTAGCAATACATGGATTGTTGTGAGAGTGGATGCAATACTACTCATTTAGTCAAACATTGAATCATACAGTACAGGAGAGGCCCTTCAGCCCATCGAATCTGCACCGACAAACATCCACACTACATCGATACTCAACCCACTTTCCAGCACTTGGCCCAAAGCCTTGAATGTTAAGACATCAAGTGCTCATTCAGGTACTTTTTAAAATTGTGAACTTTACCACCTCAACTATTCTCCCAGGTAGTGCATTCCAGATTCCCAGCACCCCCTGGGTGAAAAGGTTTCTCCTTAAATCCCCTTTAAACTTCCTGCCTTTCACCTTAAAATTATTCCCTCTTGTTATATGACTCTTAACTAAGGGGGACAGCTGCTTTCTATCCACCCTGTCCATGCCCCTCATTATCTTATACACCTCAATCAGGTTTCCTCAGCCTTATCTGCTTCAAAGAAAACACCTGAGCTTATCCAACCTCCCTTCACAGCTAAACTGCTCCATCTCAGTCAACATGTTGTGAACCTCCTTTGCACCCCCTCCAGTGAAATCACAGTTTTCCTATAGCACGGTGACCAGAGCTGTACATAGTACTCTAACTGTGGCCTAATCAAAGTTCTGTTTGGCTCCAGCATAACCTCCATGATCTTATAAAGGCAAGTGTCCAGTGTAGCATCTTAACTACCCTATTAACCCATGCTGCTGCCTTCAGGGATGTTTGATCAAGCACCATCTGTCCCTCTGAGCTTCCTAGTATCCTGCCATTTTTGAATACTCCCTCATCTTGTTACTTCTTCCAAAGTGCATCTCTCACACTTATCAGGATTAATCTCGCACCTATCCGGGCTGAATTACATTGGTACCGAAGTATCCATCTGACCAATCTATCTATATCCTTGTGTAACTTGAGACTTTCTTTCTCCTGTCAACACAATGTCCAATCTTTGTACCATTCTCAGACTTACTTATCGCCCCCATATTTCATTCCATATTTATTAATATTACAAACAATAATGGGCCAATCCCATGTGCTTTTACCTTCTTTATCAGTTTTCCCATGTGGGACCTTGTCAAAGGCTTTATTGAAATCTTTATAAACTACATCAACTACACTACTCTCATTTACACATCTCCTTGAAAAATTCAATCAAGTCTTTTAGGCATGACCTCCCTCTGACAAAGCCATGCTGACTATTCCTGATCAAACCTTGCCACTTTAAATGGAGATGAGAGAGGATCTAAACAAATCTGAACTTTCTATATTCACAGTACAATTAATTCTGAAAGTAGCTGTCTAATAACTAAGAGTCATGCCTGTCTTGTTTCAGACCAATGATAGAATTGTAAACCCAATTTTGTAATCCCCCATTATCCTAGCATGATCTGTGACAGGTGTGGTTCATCTATTTGGGTTATCCAAGAAATAGGAGCCAAATTAGATCATACGGCACATCGAACCTGCTCCCCCATTTAATACGACCAGGCTGATATTGGGCTTCAGCTCCACTTTTCTGCCCACTCCCTACATCCCTTGAGACCGGAAATCTATCTATCTCAGCTTCAAGCATACGGTATTCAACTACGGACCATCTGCAACCCTATGAGGAAGAGATTTCCACAGACTCACAATTCCTTCGACAGAAATATTTCTTCTCAGTTGTAACTGATTGGTGACAGTTTTTATCCTAAAACTATCCCTCCATCCATTTTAAATCCCCAATGAGTGGAACTGATCTCTCAGCATCTATCCTATCAAGCCCCTTCAGAACTTTTATGTCCCATTGAGACCACCTTTCATTCTTTTAAAGTCTAGAAAATGTATGCACGTTTTACTTAGCCTCTCATAATTGGACAACCACATGTTCACAATGACATTGAGTTAGCTCTATCTACCTTTACAACGTCAGCTCATTGGATTCACTTGCAGAGGCTCCCTATCAGCAAAGCAATATGGAATAGGGGGCAATATCTACCTTCTAGTAAAATTTGCAGATATGTACAAACTTAAAAGATTGTTGTGCTGTCCGTGTGGTTCCAGCAACTAATATACTGTCTCACTCTTTTTTCAATTATTATCCTTCAGTATACATCTGGTTCCTTTTTCAAAGTACATTCCATAACCTGCTAAACAGTTTATCCCATGGGCTGAATGATCTGAAACATATGGCCCAGATCTTCCAATAGGAAGATCGTTGTTGTTGATGTATAAATAGGAGTTGGGCGTTGGGACCATATGGAAGTCTAGTCACAGCCGATTCCATAGGAATTACCCAGGAAGTTGAAACTTCTAATTGGAAATTAGCCAGTAACCCTCTAAAACAGTCCCCAACTATGAGTTTGACTAACTGCTGAGTTAAACTTGCTGCTCACCTTTTACTCTGTGTGGAGACCTTTAATGACCAATTTGCATCTGATTGAATCCTTTCAGAGGGTTTGAATTCACTTATCTGGATAGTTAACCAGGAAAGGTTAGAGGAATTATAATGTTCTGTAACACCTGGCTAACTATAAAACTGATTCCCAATCACTCACACTGATCACCCCAATCTCTCATCTGACACCCACGGACACCAATCCCATCCCAACAGCTGTCACTCCTTCCCTCACCTCCTAACCTTGTCGGAACCTAACTGTCTCCTCTCTGAGACCATCCTGTCTTCATCTGGACCCGGCTCATTCTGTCATGCTGCAGTCAATTTTCTGACAAAGCTGAAAGCTGAATTGTCATGAGAATGATCCTGTTGTATTTATATCTCCCGTTACTTCACTCAATTATTTTTATGATCAAAAATGAAAGGTTAATTGTTCCAGGCACTCACTGGCTGTAAAACATGCAGCTGTTGGTATACGTAGAAGCCTTGTAATGATAATAAGATAAAATACTCAAATACGCAAAACTCAAATGGTGAAAGGAGCAGACAGTTGAAAATTGATCAATATCTGCTGTGAAACTAATAATCTATGCTCAACATGCAGATCATGTTGATAAAGTCTACTTCTACACAAGAAACCAGATCTTTGGCTCTCAACAGAGTCATAATCAGAGTAATAACATAGGACATGCTAATGCATGAACCAGCTTTGTAATGAGCTGAATTTGTTTTATTATATGAAGAACCCTTGCTTTAATCAAAAGAAATCTCAACTTGCTTTTCTGATGAAGGGTCTAGGCCCGAAACGTCAGCCTCTCTGCTCCTATGATGCTGCTTGGCCTGCTGTGTTCATCCAGCCCTGCACCTTGTTGTCTCAACTTGCACACAGCCAGCTTAACATTTCCTCTCACTTTCTGTATTCCCAACAGCTTGAATCTGTCTGCATTGTATAAGCATTCCATATGAAACAAAAGGCTGTTTTTACATGCCCGACACCATTTCCCACTTTAGTACCACATTTCCTGTGCCCTGCCAGGATTGTGTGGTCACAGTCAAATATTGTTGATTGCTGAATAAAATAAACCACAAATTGTAGCCTGACCTGTTTATGCAGGGTGGGGAGACAAGGAAATCTGACTGAGGATTTCTACCAAATTTCAATCTGAATTCAATTGTGATCCATTCTATTTGTTCTTTATACATCTTCATTGCCCTATCCTGGCCTTGCACAACTGCGTAACTTGTCTGGATTACTCTTCAGTTTCATGTATACTTGTGGTCCACTGAAATCAAAAGCAAGAGGAAGAAACATTCCTGATTAATTTTTACACCTCACTGCTCAACTTTGACTCTCAAAGTGGAGAGGTTTAATGATCCATTTGAATCGCTTTGAGTCCTTAGGATGGGGTGGAAACTGTTCTTGGAAACACTTCACTATCTATCTTTCCATGATGTGGAAATGTCAGTGTTGGACTGGGGTGGACCAAGTCAGAAGTCACACGATGCCAGGTTATAGTCCAACTGGTTTATTTGAAATCACAAGCTTTCAGAGTGCTGCTCCTTCGTCACGTGAAAGTTGGCAGCACTTCCTCAGTATTTTCACCTTATCTTTCTAAAGTGGAGTATTTTACTGTATATTTAACAGATCATTTTATAATCTCCACTGGTGGCAACTCATGTCTGTCTAGTGCATAGATTTGGGTTCATGCTGTGCACTATTTTGTTTTCCACTGTTCTATTTTAGCTTGAAACCCATTTTTCTTTTGACTACAAGCAGCATTTTGTTTCCTTTATCATAGTAAAAAAGACATGTAGTTCAGGACAGTTTAAGAAGATACACTTTGATTCCCCGATCAAGATTAAAGTGAGATACTGTATGAACAGTGACGCTTAGTCTTTGAACTAAGAGATAACATTGGTGCAGCCAAACTGGATAAGCATTCCTCCAATAAAATCTCCCTCTTACCCAATCATTTTTAATCATTTCCCTTTTAGAATGATCTCACTGGTGCCTTCCAAATTAAACAATGTCCTTGGAGAGCAGCAACTGTTTTTATTTTCAGGATGTGGGCATTGCTGGCTCGCTGGCCTTTATTGCTCATCCCTTTAAGCAAAATTTCAGCTTCTATCCTTGCCTGAATGGTTGGCATTCTCAACCCTCAACACCACAATCTAGGTTGACAGCCCCACTGTCAGCTGGTGCTTTTCAAATAAGCCCTTAAACTAATGCCTTGTCTGTACTCTTGGGTGAATGGGAAGGATCCCTTGCCCCATGTGAAGGAAAAGCTGGGCAGCTCCTCCTGGTGTCCTGGCTAATATTTATCTTTCAATCAACAGCAGATTATTTGGTGATTCACTTCTTAGTTGCTGTACGATCTTTCTACGTGCAATTGCCTGGCACATTGAATGATACAACAGCCCTGACTACACTTCAAAAGTAATTCATTAGGTATGATGCATTCTGGGATGTGGACAGGTTTAACTGTGAGCATATTAAACTTTAATATAGAAAGAAAAACATCAAAATGGGACTAACAAGGTGTAGAGCTGGATGAACACAGCAGGCCAAGCAGCATCAGAGGAGCAGGAAAGCTGACGTTTCGGGTCGAGAAGGGTCAGATTCTCCAGCATCAGCATTTCCTACTATCTCTATCAAAATAGGACTGTTATGGTGCAATGGTAATGTCCCTACCTCTGAGTCAGAGACCTGAATCCAAGCCCCACCCGCTCCAGAGCTGTGTAATATCATTTCTGAACAGACTAGTTAGCAAATATCTTAACAGTAGGGGTTTGTTAGCTCTGTTGGCTGGACAGCTGGTTTGTAATATCAGGTGTTACTAACAATGTAGGTACAATTACCAGACCAGCTGAGGTTACCATGAATTTAAGTCCCAGTGCTCCAATAATGTCTCTGTACATGTTGATTAAAAAATATCATTAATTTTAAAATAATGCCTCTTTGTTACAACGATAGTGTCCCTGCTTCTGAGCCAGGAGGCCTGGGTTGTCGTAATTTCTCCGAACAACTTGATCAAAGTAAATACAGCCAAATAAGTGTTGCTTGTTGAACATTGGTAATGCCTCTACCTCTGATCCAGAAAGCCTGGGTTCAAGTCCCATCTACTCCAGAATGTAATAACATCTCTCTGAATAGGTTGATGAGAAAATATTGATTAAACTTTCAAATGCCAAGCTGGAGATAATCTCCTTAGTAAGCACTGCAATCTATGTTGATATTAATTTAACAGCATTATTATTCAAAGGCTCAACTGCACTAATTTGACTTTTTCTGCCATGTTTTTTCATTGCGTATTTAAGATATGCAGGGGAGGCGATGGCCAAGTGGTATTATCACTGGACTGTTAATGCAGAGACCCAGATAATGTTCTGGGGACCTGGGTTCGAATCCCACCACAGCAAATGGCGGAATTAGAATTCAAAAAATATCTGGAATTAAGAATCTGATGATGACCGTGAGTTGATTGTTGATTGTGATTGTTGATTGTTGATTGTTGAAAAAACCCCTCTGGTTCACTATTGCCCTTTGGGGTAGGAAACTGCCATCCTTAACTGGTCTGGCCTATATGTGACTCCAGACCCACAGCAATGTGGTTGACTCTTATCTGCCCTCTGGGCAATTAGGGATAAATGCTGCCTGGTCAGTGACACCCTCATCCTCTGAATGAATAAAGGAAAAAAATGTGAATGACTCAAAGACTTCAAGAAAAATAAGTGAAAAAAAAAACAGCAGGCAGAGGAGCAGGAAGGCTGACATTTCAGAAATTTCTGAAGAAGGGTCTAGGCCCAAAACGTCAGCCTTCCTTCTCCTCTGATGCTGTTTGGCCTGCTGCGTTCATCCAGCTCTACACCTTGTTATCTCAGATTCTCCAGCTTCTGCAGTTCCTACTATCTCTGAAAAAAAACGATTGACTACAGATGTTGAAAATCTGAAACAAATGACTCCCAAATTTTATCCTCTTGTGACAGATGCTGGGTGTGTCCCAGCATTTCTGTTCTTGAGACAGAAATATGTCAGCCAGAAGCTAATGCAATAATTCACATGCACCTGGTAACCATTTGATCTCTGCCAAAGACATTGGTGAATCTGTCCTTTCAGAGGTGAGGATTAATTGATTGAACGTGCCAACATATGAACAAAAGGGACATGCTCTTCCAAATAATCTGCTTTTAATTTTGGGATTTCTTTGGGTCAGTTGTGCCAAATAAAAATGACAGTCTCTCTAATTAGTGTTTAAATGATTACCTTTAAATGATGAAAAAAAGGTACTGAATCTTTGATCTGGTTATGGCAACACTGTGCATCTCCTTTGTTGCCAAGCTTCTTTTCAAGTTGGTTGGCTTCCTTTTGGCCAAACACTTCTTATCTTCTAAATAACTTTAATGCTTTACTAAGTCCAAGTCTAACCAAGTTTTGGATTCACTCCTTGTGTCTGGGGAGGCTCATGTTGCATTTCCATCGCACACCTTGGCAAGATATTAGAGAAAGCTTGTAATTTGAAGGAAATTCTTCTCTTATTTCTCGCCTCGAATCACTCATTCTCCCTTGTCACTGTACTCTGTTTTATTAGCAGTTCTATGGTTAATGCTTTTTACAAACTTTCCTCTAAAGTTCCAAATATGCATCCTTCATCCCCTTCCTGATCCCTGTATCATTATATAGAACATAGAACATCGAACAGTACAGGTCCTTCAGCCCATGATGTTGTGCTGAACTTTTACCCTAAACCTAAGGTCTATCTAACCTCCACCCCTACCTTATGCTATCATCCAAATGCCTTCTAATAGCCACTTAAATGCCCCTAATGAGGCTGACTACACTAGCCTCTCCGGCAATGCATTCCACGCCCCGACCACTCTCTGAGTAAAGAACCTACCTCTGACGTCTCCCCTATATCTACCTCCACTCACTTTAAAAATATGCCCCCTCATAATAGCTACCTTCACCCTAGGAAAAAGTCTCTGACTGTCCACTCTATCTATACTTCTGATCATTTTGTACATCTCTATCAAGTCACCTCTCATCCTTCGTCGTTCTAAAGAGAAAAGCCCTAGCTCTCTCAACCTTTCCTCGTAAGCCCTTCCCTCCGTTCCAGGCAACATCCTGGTAAATCTCCTCTGCACCTTTTCCAACACTTCCGCATCTTTCTTGTAATGAGGCGACCAGAAATGGACACAATACTCCAGATGTGGCCGAACCAGGCTTTTGTATTGCTGGAGCATAACTTCACGGCTCTTGAACTCAATCCCTCTATTAATGAAAGCTAACACACCATACGCTTTCTTAACAACTCTATCCACCTGGTGGCAGCTTTCAGGGAACTGTGGACATGAACCCCAAGATCCCTCTGCTCCTCCACACTGCCAAGAATCTTTCCGTTAACCCTGTATTCGGCTTTCAAGTTTGTCCTTCCAAAATGAATCACCTCACACATTTCAGGGTTAAACTCCATCTGCCACTTCTCAGCCCAGCCCTGCATCCTATCAATGTCCCTTTGTAATCTAGAACAGCCCTCTGCACTATCCACAACTCGACCCACCTTTGTATCGTCCGCGAACTTACTAATCCACCCTTCCACTCCTACATCCAAACCACTTACAAAAATCACAGATAGAAGATTAGAATAGAATATGTTGAGAACAAAACTTTTTGCGACATCTTCCACTGTAATTCTGAAATGGAAAATGTTCCAGTAGTTCAAATCTAGTTTAACCTCTGTACAAATGCTGACTGATTGTCTCGAGACCCTTATCTGAAGAAAATGTATAAGTTGCATTTAGTCCTAGTGAAAACTATTGAGGAAATTTGACAGAAACTATAAGGCAAAGAACGATTATTTGAAGCTGTGTTTGAAGCTACTTTTGGAATACTGTGTTCAATCCTGGTCTCCCTGCTATAGAAAGATGTTACAAAAACAGAATTTGCTGGAAAAGCTCAGCAGGTCTGGCAGCATCGACTGAGAAAAATCAGAATTAACGTATTGGATTGGGTGACCCTTCCTCAGAACTGATGGTAGCTGAAATAATGTCAGTTTCCATGCAGAAGATAAGGTGGGAGGAGGTGTTAAAGGAGTAAACAATAGGTGGGGATAGAGCTCAAAGAGAGAGAAGAACAGTTTGACAAACAAAGGAGTTGACAACAATCTGGCTAGGAAGGTGAATAGCTGTTAATGGAGACTGTTAGTGGCAAATAATAGGTAGTGTGTAATGGCAGGCTATGTGATAACAGGGCCTGGTGTGTGGGTAGGGGGATAGGACATGGGAGAGTTTAGGCCCTAAAATTATTGAACTGGATATTGAGTCCAGAAGGCTGCAGGGTCCCCAAGCGGAAAATGAGATGTTGTTCTTCCAGCTTGCGTTGATCTTCGCTGGAACACTGCAGCAAGCCAGAGACAGAGATGTTGGCCAGGGAACAGGGTGGTCCATTAAAGTGGCAGGCAACAGGTAGTTCAGACATAACAAGGTGTAGAGCTGGATGAACACAGCAGGCCAAGCAGCATCAGAGGAGCAGGAAGGCT
>NC_063335.1:2131837-2164477 GCF_021869965.1 Rhincodon typus
TGTTATCTCAGATTCTCCAGCATCTGCAGTTCCTACTATTTCTGAAACAGGTAGTTCAGGGTCTTTTTTGTGAGCAGAATGTAGATGTTCTGTGAAGCGGTCGCCAAGTCTGCACTTCGTTTCCCCAATGTAGAGGAGACCACATTGTGAGCAGTGAATGCAGTAGACTAGATTCTGGGAAGTGCAGGTAAAGTGCTGCTTCACCTGGAAGGTATGTTTGGGGCCTTGGATACGGGGGAGGGAGGATGGAAATGGGCAGGTGTTGCACCTTCTACAGGGAAAGGTGCCATAGGGCTGTGTGGGGGGTGTACGGAGTGAAGGAAGTGTGGACTAGAGTGTCACGGAAGGAATGGTCCCTGCACCAGGTTGACAAGGGACGAGGTGGGGGAATATGTGTCTGGTGGTGGCATCTCACTGGAGGTGGTGAAACTGGCATCTGATGATCTTCTGGATGTGGATGCTGGTGGGATGATAGGTAAGGACAATGGGAATCCTATCGCTGTTGCGGGAGGGAAGAGAAGGGCTGAGGGTGGAATTACGGGAGATGGGTTAGACCCACTGAGGGCCCTGTCGACGATGATGCTGGGGAATCCTCGATTGAGGAAGAAGGTGGACATTTCGGAGGCTCCCTTGTCAAAGTTGGCCTCATCGGAACATATGCAACGGAGACGGAGGAACTGAGAGAATGAGTTGGTGTCTTTACAGGAAGTGGGGTGTGAGGATGTATAGTCCAGGTAGCTGTGGGAGTCAGTGGGTTTGTAATGGATATTAGTGGCCAGTCTATCCCCAGAAATGGGAACAGAAATGTCGAGGAAGGGAAGGGAGGAGTCAGAGATAGACCAGGTGAAAGTGAGGGCAGGATGGAAATTGGAGGCGAAATTGATGAAGTTTTCCAATTCTAGATGAGAGAGGGAAGCAGCACCGATGATATACTCGACGTATCGGAGAAAGAGTTGTGGATGGGGGCCGGAATAGGACTGGAACAAGGAATGTTCCACGTGCCCCACAAAGAGACAGGCATAACTAGGGCCCATGTGGATACCCATGGCAACTCCTCTTCACTGAAGAAAATGAGAGGAATTGAAAGAGAATTTGTTGAGGGTGAGGATGAGCTTGGCCAAGCGGAGGAGGGTGGTGGTGGGTGGGGATGGTTCAGGCCTTTACTCCAGGAAGAACTGGGGAGTTTCTGAGGATAGACTGGCCACTAATATCCACTATAAACCCACTGACTCCCACAGCTATCTGGACGGTACAGAGAAACATTTTCTTTCACATGTGAATTTTAAACAAATTTTGTGCATGTGGGTGATTATTGAATGGAGTATCTGAAATTACCTGATATTTGGTGAGGTCCAGTAGGATTTTCCATCACTAGGTCACTGTCATTATTCCTATCCTCCCATTTACAACAGCAACAGCCTGATATGTGGCAGAAGTTTGGAAATAATAAATTCAGTATCTGGCTTCATATAAGCAATAATCTGCCTTGAGTTTTACTGTTGTGATCTATGACAGCTCAAAAGTCCTTGATTACAATATTGCCTTATAATTTACCTCCACTGGTTCAAAATGATATTAAGGATTAGCCCTCAAATTTATTGAGAATGCATAAGCATACAAGAAATAGGAGCATAAGTGGATCATATAGCCCACCATTCAATATGACCATGGCTAATCGCATTCTTTGACCCCACTTGCCAACCTGCCTTCCAAATCCCTTGATTCTCTGAAAGACCAAGTACAGTCCCAACATTAAACATATTCAACAATGGGACATCCACAGCCCTCTGGGGTGGAGAATTCAAAGATTCACAAGCCTTTGGGTGAAGTATTTTCTCCTTAGTACAGTGCTTAATGATTGACATATTCTGAGACTGTGGCCCCATGTTTAGATTTCTTGCACAGCAGGAACAATCTTTCAGACTGAGATTTTTCATTTTGAATTTCAAGTATGGTGGCAACGATCTTAAGTCGTGTCATATCTGCCAATGTCTGGGGTGCGTTATCTCACAAGTTTCACAATTCATTATCTATGCAACTGAGATGTTGTCTGTTAGTCAGCAAATCACATGTGGTGGGCAAGTGCGTCAGAACCTCCTGCCACAGGCTGGGAGCTTCTATGTTGGAAGGTTTGGCACCATTTGCAATGGTCACATTGAAATATTGCAAGCCAGTAATCTCTAAGGAGCCTGTGGTGATCACCTCTGGATGACCAGAAATATCTTCCCAGAAGTTAAAACTGCCTCCTAGATTTACTGATGGCACCAGGGGACTATTTCTTCTGACCTGCCCAGTCTGGGAGCAGGTTGTAACGTGGATCATTGCCACTGCCAGCACAAAACATGGGCAGCATTGTATCAATCCCCTCAATAGCATCTGTGGATTTCTTAGAGATATCATCAATCAGGTGTAGAAGGGGTATCCCTTCTTGTCCAACAAGCATCTTTGTATGGGCTGAGGGCCTTTGAAAGAGGCTGAGGTTTGTGATTGGTTCAGGATGTATGACCCATGGCAGCTCCCTGGTTATTTATGTAGTAGACCTACATTATCTGCCTGTTGTGGCTACAAATGATTTGAACAGTAAAGGAGTGGAATCCTTTTCTGTTTACAGAGACTGCTGGTTCATATTCATATCTGATAGCTATGTGGTGCAATCAATTTCACCCCGAACCTGCAGGAAATCAATGATGGCTGAGGGTCCTAATGCCAAGCTGCTGACTTTCCATGGTTTTTTTTCTTTATACATTCATGGGGTGAGGACATCACTGGCCAGGCAGTATTTATTGCCCATCCCTAATTGCCCAGAGGGCAGTTAAGAGTCAACCACATTGCTGTGGGTCTGGAGTCACACGTAGACCAGACCAGGTACAGATGACAATTTCCTTCCCTAAAGAACATTAGTGAACCAGATGGGTTTTTCCAACAATCAATAATGGATTCATAGTCATCATTAGATTCTTAATTCCAGATATTTTCTTGAATTCAAATTCCACCATCTGCCATGGTCTCTGGATTAACAGTCCAGCGATAATACCACTAGGCCATCATCTCCCCAAGAGGGAAATAGCAAAGGAAGTATCAGTGAAATCACAGATGCTTTTATGAGTTGAGGACTGTGAAATTCCATAGAGGTCCCCCATTGCTCTTGAAATGATCTGCCAGCAAAGAAATTAAAGGCAGCTGTAGAACCACAGAAAAGTTACAGTACAGAAAGAGGCCATACAGCCCATTGTGTCTGCATGGCTGAATAAATTAGCCACCCATTCTAAAGCCAGACTGCAGCACTTGGCCTATAGCCGTGCAGGTTACAGCTAAACAGCATCAGATCCAGGTTCCTTTAAACAACTCGAGTGTTTCTGTCTCAACCACAAAGCTGGACAGTGAATTTCAGATAGCCACCACCCTCTGGGTGAAAATGTTTCTTCTCACGGCCCTCCAATACTTTTACCAATTACCTTAAATTTGTGCCGTCTGGTTATTAACCTCTCTGCTAGGGGAAACAAATCTTTCCCATCCACTCCATACAAACCCCTCATTATTTTGTACACCTCCAACATCAGCCTTCTCTAATTTAAGGAAAAAAATCCAGTCGATTCAGTCATTCCTTGGTGTAATTTTCAAGCCCTGGCAACATTCTTATAAATCCGAGACAACAAGGTGCAGGGCTGGATGAACACAGCAGGCCAAGCAGCATCATAGGAGCAGAAAGGCTGACGTTTCGGGCCTAGACCCTTCATCAGAAAAGGGGGAGGGGAAGGGGGTTCTGAAATAAATAGGGAGAGAGTGGGAGGCGGATAGAAGATGGATAGAGGAGAGGATAGTTGGAGAGGAAACAAACAGGTCGAAGAGGCGGGGATGGAGCCAGTAAAGGTGAGTGTAGGTGGGGAGTTAGGGAGGGGATAGGTCAGTCCAGGGAGGACGGACAGGTCAAGGGGGTGGGATGAGGTTAGTCGGTAGGAGATGGGGGTGCGGCTTGAGGTGGGAGGAGGGGATAGGTGGGAGGAAGAACAGGTTAGGGAGGCGGGGACGAGCTGGACTGGTTTTGGGATGCGGTAGTGGGAGGGGAGATTTTGAAGCTTGTGAAATCCACATTGATACCATTGGGCTGCAGGATTCCCAAGCGGAATATGAGTTGCTGCTCCTGCAACCTTCGGGTGGCATCGTTGTGGCACAGCAGGAGGCCCAGGATGGACATGTTGTCTGAGGAATGGGAGGGGGAGGTGAATAAACAACATGTCCATCCTGGGCCTCCTGCTGTGCCACAACGAAGTTCATCTCAGCATTTAAGCAGAGAGGACAAATGTTTATTTTGATGCTTAGAATCTGATTTTTGAATTCCCACCCAACTAACTCATCACGCCATCATTCTCAGATTTCAGGGAGTGGAAAAACATGACACCTGTTTCCCTGTGTAATTTGACAACACTCAGTTCTACCACAGCACCAACTCTCCCAATCTCTCCACTGCCTCTAATTTTCTACAAATTAATACCCTGTATGAGCCAGTTCTCTCAATTATAATCGGCAAGATGAAGAAATTGTTTTCAGCCTCTGCCAGAAACTCTGCTCCTGATGGCAACCTGTTTGCTACTCATATCCATACTCAGAATAAGTTCCATTCAAGTTCTGAGGAAGGGTCACTGGATCCGAAACATTAACTCTGTTTTTTACTTCAAAGATGCTGCCAGACCTGCTGAGCTTTTCCAGCAACCTCTGTTTCTGATTTACAGCATCCTCAGTTCTTTCAGTTTTTATCCTCTAATCCTTACTCTGTTTCCTGATTTTTGCTACTGTCTGAGTGAGGCGAACCCTCCTACAGCTACACTGTAACTATCCAGCTCTCTCACTGAGGAAAAGCATACCTATACAATATGTTTCAACAAGCAATATCCATCACTAACCCATAAGCTGACAGCTAACTGCGTGCTGTGTACTTGCATTGAGAGATTCAGGCACCAGAATAACAGCAGGAACTAGTGGAGCTACTGATAGAAGTTGGACCATGAGAAGCGCCTGAAAGTCAAAGGGGGAGGTTAGCTGAGAAAACTGTGAGAGTTTTTAAAAAATAAATTGTTTACATAGTATTACAACAATAATATCACCTGATGATATATCACCTGTGCAATCTAATAACTGGAAATAAAAGCACGAGCTGCCAGGAAATTTGTAGCAGGCATAACAGGAAAGAAAAGATCAATCAGTATTTGGGAGTAACGCTGCTTCTGTTATCAGATTTGATTTAGACACTGTAAACACATAAATGCCGAGATTAAATTCCAAACTTGCAATTCCTCCCATGCTCCATGCATCGTATAAATAAAGTCTAAATTCTATTCAACAGAAAATATGACAACAATTGGGCAGCAGTGCTGGTGATGTGCGTTCACTGAGGCCTTGAATGTTGTATGCTTATGATTTGTGGTGATGAATTTGAAGTGAGCTGAAACGAGGAGCTGACAATGTAATGTGCTATAATCCGTCATACTGCAGCACTGACTGGAAAGTTCTGGGGCTGTTCTTGAAATACATTGCTTGCTCTGAATTAAATTCCTTGACAATGTCATAAGGGAAATGTTGAATTGAGGCAGGACCTGGCCTTCAGAAGGGAGGAAAGAAGAGTCAGCAGGAGGGCCCCTTTCCAAAATGGGTTCCCATGTTCTTCTCAACAGGAATTTGTCAGTGGCTGTAATTGAGGAGGTGAAGACAAACCTGTAAAATTGCTGCAACATAAATGACTTTCAACTTCTGTGGTACGTGGCTTTAATGGTGTTATTGTGGTTACCATGGGGATATTGTTGAGATAGATGCCTAATTTTTTTAGGTTACCCATACTCCAAAGACCCAGTAATATTCCGAGACCAGTAAACTGAACAACAAGCTGACTGAGAATTACATTTTCTATTAATCCAAAGTAGAATTAACTCTTTAAAGCTCTTTGTGGAAATAACAAACAACTCATTCAGCTTTGGTCTGCCTATTGCCTTGATGCCTATGATTCATTCTATATACCCTTTAATCCAGATATCCAGGAGTTTTAAAGAAGACGCATAGACTTTCCCCTATAAGGATGTGAATGCTGATTTTCATGGTTGACAGTTTAATTTGACATTGATTACTTGCTTCTGGTGGACCCCTGTTGTTGCTTTCTCTCTTGGATTGTAGACTTTTGTTTTAATTCTACACTGAACTTTGGATTGGGTGTTACGATGGCACCTTTTTCTTTGTCGCTATAATAGAGACTTGGACTTACAGTTGATGGAATTATTATTCCCAATGATGTGCTGCTTCTAATATAAGAAATGTCAGTTTGCACAATAGCCACCAACTATACCTAAAGCAATGGCTTAACCCAGATGTCTTTTATTCTGACACATTGTATGTTTTAACACCTTTTAAATAGTATTGGTTGGCAGACTTATTTGTGTTTTACTTTATTGAGAATTTGAGTAGGGAATTATTTTCAAAGGCTTCTTGTTAGCTGTTAGCTCTGGGTCCCACATGGATCTTTCCTTGGCTGCCTGTTATTTCTCACCCTGCGTGCTGATTGCAGTAACATTACCTGAAGGCATACATTAGTCTGCAATGTACACTTACAACACCAAGCTTTACCTCACCCCTTGACTCCTCCACTATTGCTGAATTATCAGTATGTTTACTTGATATATATACTGGAATAACAGAAATGTCCTCAAATTAAATATTGGGAAGACCGAAGCCTATACTTTTAATCCAATTGGGCCTTCCCAAGAAGCAATGTGGTTTTCCCCTCAGGCTCCAACTGGCAGGCTGGACTGACATCAATTGCATCAAATTCTGCCTGTTAACTGTTTCTGTGTCCATTGTTGTTGCCTAAGTATTTCCTCTCCTCAGACCCCTGCTAAACCGACTCTGACTACTGCCTCACAGCACCAGGCTCCTGGGTTTGATTCCACCCTCAGGTGACTGTCTGTGTGGAGTTTGCGCGTTCTCCCCGTGTCTGCGTGGATTTCCTCTGGGTACTCTGGTTTCCTCCCACAGTCCAAAGATGTTCAGGCTAGGTGGATTGGCCATGCTAAATTGCCCGTAGTGTTCAGGGATGTGTAGAGTAGGTGGGTTATGGGGGATGGGTCTGGGTGGAATGTTCTGAGGGTTGGTGTGGACTTGTTGGGCTGAAGAGCCTGTTTCCACACTGTAGGGATTCTGTGATTGTCTATGATTGCTAACCAGATTCTTGGCTAAATCTCCTGATATTTTCATATTCAGAACCTTTTATTCATATAAATCCATGCTACGCATCCTCTCTAAGATCTTTAAGACAGGTGAAATTTCTTTATTGAGTCTGTCAGTATGAGTAATATGGAGAAATTAAAGATGAAGGGACAGAGGGGAAGAGATAATTACAAACAGAAATAAGTTTGGCAAAAACAAAGATACAAATTCTATATTGAGAAAACTGGGACAGAGAAAAGAAAATGGAATGCAATTAGAATGACAAAGCTGAAAATGAAGCTTTCTGGTAATTTGATGAAGAGTCATTGCTGGAGATTGTGAAGAGGATTTCAGGAACAACGAACCTGTAAATACTAGAGGGCACTGGGGTGAAGTAGTGGTGACAGTGTTCCATGTGTTGAAAGATTGGATAGCGTGAGGTGGGCTGAGTAGTCGGGATTACCGGATTAGGGAAGGTTTAGGAGTACTGTACTTGTGTGTGCTGGGAAATTTGAAGTGATACATGAGTCCTGAGACCACTGAGAAGAGAAATGTGGAAATAGAAAATGGAGAGAAGAGACTGACTCTGAGCACTCAGTTTTGTGACTGTGAAATATTCAGAACACATGTCTGCATCTTGAGTACAAGTCATGGAAGCTGATCACAGGAGCAGGCTTGGTGCATAATAGAAATATTAGTGGAATAGATGTGAAATGAACCAATGTGGGAGGCAAGTTAGATTAAGGTGCAGATATTATTTGTGAGAAGGGGCACTGAGAGAAAGCCCAAACCTAGTGACTCAAAATGTTGAGAGGAATGGCCAAAGTGTACAATGGAAGCATCAAGAAAATAAGCAAAATTTAAACAGAATTGCAAAGGAAACAGAGTACAGAAACTGATCATTCAGCCCAACCAATCCACACCAATGTTTATGCTCCAACAACAAATTTAAGAACAGCTTTTTCCCTGCTGTTATCAGACTTATGAACAGACCCCTCATATTTTTGAGTTGATCTTTCTCTGCACCTTCCTGTAGCGGTATGACCATATTCTGCATCTGTTCTATTACTCTAATGTATTTATGTATGATTTGTCTGGTTAGCATGCAAAACAATACCTTTCACTGTATCTCGATACATGTGACAATAATAAATCAAATCAAACCTGAGAAACATAATCTATATGGACATAATGTATTGGAGAGATTTACAACAGAATAACAATTAATTATTAGCAGATGCTTTACATTTCTGTGCATTGCTTGCTTTTCAAATGGTGTTGTTCAAATGGACCTGGCCATCCAGCTGTAGCGTGGCCTGTGTTAACACATCAAGAGAAATTGTTCAAACTGTTTGATCCATTTTGATTGATTGCCAACTGCACAATATGTGAGGTATTTTAGTTATGCAGATGACTAAATTTGCAGTTTTGATTTTGCAGTATTCTAGAGTTATCAGCCGTACAGTTTCAGCCTTGTATTGTAATATACAAAGGAAACTCAGTGCAGAAGATTAATACGTGTGAAAGATGTTTTCAATCACCTTCAAACAATGATTTGTGTGTGTATACTCGGCCTTATAATTTTGTAAGATAGTGTATGCATGTGGCGCATTTAAGAACAATGCAAAACCAGCTAAATATGGCCCTGTTGTTCCCACTGGGATGTCAGTATGTTAAATGGAAGGAGAAATGCAAATCAAATACGTGATAAATAAAAGTGTACATGTATACAGGATAAATGTCAGTAAACACACTAGTGAAAGTGTGCTCTACTATAATGAGTAGAGTTTCATCAATGTTAACACTCTGGGCTGTCAGTCTCAGTGTATGCACATTATCCTATGGAGTTCTTGTGTTCATTTAAAACTTATTGAGTTTTGATTTAAAATCTCCAAGTTCTTTTTGTGGATAGAGGAATTGAGTTCAAACGCCATGAAGTTATGCTCCAGCCATACAAAAGCCTAGTTCGGCCACATCTGAAGTATTGTGTCCAGTTCTGGTCGCCTCATTACAGGAAAGATGTGGAAACATTGGAAAAGGTGCAGAGGAGATTTACCAGGATGTTGCCTGGATTGGAGGGAAGGTCTTACAAGGAAAGGTTGAGAGAGCTAGGACTTTTCTCTTTAGAACGACGAAGCATGAGAGGTGACTTGATAGAGGTGTACAAAATGATCAGAAGTGTAGATAGAGTAGACAGCCAGAGACTTTTTCCTAGGGTGGAGGTAGCTATTACAAGGGGGTACAGTTTTACAGTGAGTGGAGGTAGATATAGTGGAGATGTCAGAGGTTGGTTCTTTACTCAGAGAGTGGTGGGGGCGTGGAATGCATTGCCAGGGAGGGTAGTGGAGTCGGCCTCATTAGGGGCATTTAAGCGGCTATTAGATAGGCATATGGATGGTAGTATAAGGTAGGGGTGGAAGTTGGATGGACCTTAGGTTTAGGGTAAAAGTTCGGCACAACATCATGGGCCGAAGGGTCTGTACTGTGCTGTACTGTTCTATGTTCTACGTAACACGATTTGCTACGTATATCATTTACAGTTTTTAAATGATTTGGAATGTAACATTTAGAAAGTAAACTTATACATCGAATTAGGTTCTTTTGTTATGGGGCTGGGCAGGGTGAAGAAACATTCATAGGAACACTTTGCTAATTGATGGATCAAATATAACCCTGCAGTCCTAGTTTTGAGGGCAGGAGCAGAGACACTATCTGATCCCTGACCGAAAGTGCTTGGACAGTTATCATTACTGGACAGTGCATTCCTCTCATCATTCTATGTCTTTATTTTCTCAGAGTCCAGTTTGTTTACTTCCTGTTCACTGGAACATAATCATAATCATTGGATATAACTCTTTGGGCCAAGCAAAATGAGCTGATGATTACAGCTGCTGAAGTTATCCTTAGCCCATAAGAATGAACCCAAAGTCTTGACAAAAATAGAAATTGCTGGAAAAGCTCAGCAGGTCTGGCAGCATCTGTGGAGAGAAATCAGAGTTAATGTTTTGGATCAAGTGACCCTTCCTCAGAAGGAGTAATGTTATTAAACTTAACACATGTCCCATTGTGATAACTGAGCTGTGTTGTAACTGTCAGAAACTTTAGGAAGTTATTGCAGAATCTTAAATTGTGGAGAAAAATGTTTTTGCTGAAAGGATTTAACAAAGAATATACAGCTTTTCTGAAAATGGCTATAAGTCACTTGGAACAAATTTTCATTTTAAATAAATTTATCAATCCCAGAAACGTTGAACAAAGAACTGCTGCTGAAAAAACATGATTGATTGAGAGAAACAGCTTATATGTTACAGGACCCATTTAATAAATTTATTCTTTTGCTTTTGCCAAAATTTGTGCTCCACATTTAACACCTTTGATTATTTGAAAATTATTCTCTCCAGAATTTATTTCTCGTAGTAATCATTGATTGGTATGGTTCATAGATAGGCTGTTTTGATGATAAAATTTATTTTCAATGTCAATCCGAGTAGTTAGTGACCTGATGCCCAACTTGCAGTACAAAATCCAACTCAAGCACAACAGTATTGAATTCACCACTTGAAGAAGCAGACCGAGAGGCACATTATAAAAGCAGTCAATGCAAATTTCCAAAGCCCTACAAAACTTTGTTCAATCCATTCAATACAAAATACAGTTAATCATATGGGACTAGGCCAAAGAGATCAGAGGGATCCTAAAGTGCTAAGTTAACTAATTACAGGCAAGTATGGTATTGGGGCTATTGTGTTGAATTTGAGTGTCTGGTGGGAAGAAAGAAAAGAAAGACTTGCTTTTCTATAGTGTGACCACAGTTCTTCTTAAAGCACTTTACAATCAATGAAATATTTGGAACAATCACTGTTAGGAAGTAGGAAACACAGTAGCCAATTGATGTATAGGAAGCTCCCTCAAACAGCAATGCAGAAAAGACCAGAGTATAGCGGAGGAGAAATATCTCCCAGATCATCAAGGATGTCTTCACTACTCATTGAATCCCCACAGAAAGACGCCATTCCACCTATCGAGTCTTCAACGACCCTCCAAAGAGCATTCAACCCTCACCCAATCCTTGTAACCCCACATTTATCATAGCTAATCCACCTAGCCTGCGCATCCCTGGCCAGTCCCTCTAACCTTTACATCTTTGGTCAATGGGAGGAAACCCACACAGACATGGGGAGAACATACATACTCCACATAGGTAGTCACTCAAGGCTGGTATCAAACCCGGGTCCCTGGTGCTGTGAGGCAGCAGTGCTAACTATTGTGCCACCATGCCGCCATATTCTTCAAAGTATTACCATGGGATCTTTCATGTTTTTCTGGGAAGGCAGATGAAACCTAGGTTTAGAAGCTCGGTTGAAAGAACATTCAAATAGTGTGGCAATCCCTTAGTACTTCTCCAAGTGCATCAGCATTATTTTGTGTTCAATTTTATTAGAATTTTAATCGGAACATTAGATAGTTGGAGTGGGAGTAAATCATTCAACCACCTAGAGTGTGCTGCCATTGTAGTAGACCATGGCTGATCCTCTACATCAGCATAATTTTCCCATGCCATCCCCATATCTCTTAATGGCTTGAACATCGAAAATCTACTCATCAATGTATTGAATGTATACAATGTCTGAGCCTCTTCAGCTCTCTGGAGTGGAAAATGTCAAATATTCATCACTGACTGCCTGAAGAAGTTCCTTCTCATCTCAGTCTTAAATGATAAGCATTTATTCTGAGACTGCATCTGCTGGTTCAAACATACAAACTTTTAGTTAAGTTTCTGGACGTCAAGGCGAGATTCTTGCTTGACAACAGTGGGTGCCTATTGAGGGGATTATTCCTTGTTAATAACCTTAATAACAGCACATCTTATCTCATTAATATTCAGTTTTCTATCACACCATCACTGCATGCAAACTAGACACAGAGAATTTTTGACAAGGAAGCCAGAGTAGGTACCTGGCGACTTCAGCTTGTCACTTGCTCCAAAGGACCTCTGCGTTGGACACTTTGAACCTGCTCGGGCATCATGGCTGAACTGATTTTTGACCTCCAATGTACATTCCTGCATATCCCCAATAATCTTTTTCGCCTTGGTAATCCAGAATCTACCTAGCTCTGCCTTAAAAATATTTGAAAATTCTGCACCCACTGCCTTTTCGTAAAGGGACATCCAAAGACTTGCAACTCTCTGAGGGATAAATAATTTCCTCCAATAGAGAATCTAGCCAGGAGAATGTCATTCCAGTCTCTACACAAAGAATATTTTTTGTTTCAATGAGGTCACTCATCATGTTTCTAATCTCTTAAGAATGTAGGCCCAAGTCTCTTCTATCTTTCCTCATAGGGCAATCCCGAAACCCCAGGAATCAGTCTGGTGAACTTTTGTTACACCCTTAAGAGGAAGACAGCCTACAATAGAACATAAAGAATTAAAACAGGTGCTATGTCGCCCAGCATTTGACTCCTTATGAAGAGAGATCTTGACTCTGACTGCCCTGAGTGGCTGACTGACTGTGTTGAAGCTCCTGGACTGGCATCAGAAGCTGCCCTTGACTCACTGTGTTGGGACCTCCAGAATGAAGGTTATCTCCTTTCACTTGATTGAGAAGTTCTGACAACCATGACAAGTTTCTTGGCTTTGTACCTGTACTAAGTGACATGCCGATACAGCTGCACTGTGAGTTTGGTACCTCTGGCTGAGGGGCAGAGTTTAAAAGGCAAGGCAAGGCATGATGCTGTGAGCATTCAGGTAGGCTCAAAGTGAGTGAGCACTAAGAGAGCAAGTAATCAGCCTGGAGATACAGCCTGCTCCAGTCTGTGAGCTGGGTGCATGTTCCTGAACACAAAGTGTCCTTGTAGCAACATTACAATGATTGTCACCATTCTGCCCTAAGGTGCAGAGGCACCCCACTGTTGTCAAGTAAGAAACTAACCTTGACGTCCAGAACTTAACTAAAAGATGTAGTGTTGCTCCAGACATTGTAAAAGGTGTCACCTGGACTTCTCTTATGATTCTGTCACATTCCTTACCATAGCCAACTAATTCAGGCCCTCATAAGATTCTGCCCTTCATCTTGTTCTTCCAATTGAAGATCCTCCCTCACTCATGCACTGATCTCATCCTTTATTAACAGCACTATTCCACCTCCTTTTCCTTTCTTCCTAACCTTCCTAAATGTTAAGTATCCTTGACTATTATGTTCCCAGCTTTGATCACTCTGCAGACTTTGCTCCATAATGGCAATTAGTTCACACCTATTTACTTCTAAGTTGCGCCATCTCATCATGAACACTACATTAATTCAGATAGAGTGCCTTTAATTTTGCCTTTTAATCATTTTGCATATTTTGACCCTAATTAATTCTGGCCCTTCATTTCTACAGTCTTCCAGTTTCCCATAGTGCTTTTCTTCTTACCATTATGTCTAGCTTCACTGACATAGTTGATACATTAGGTTTTTGCTCATTACTATCTAGGTCCACATAGAAAGAATAACTACTTGCTGAGGTATGAGAGGCGTCAGCATCTGTAGAATTATTCCTTCACACAAGGACCCAGCTTCACAGCCAAACGTATAAAGCAAACTCTAGGAGCTCTCTGTACCATAACTCATATTTTTTGTATTGACAAGAACCAATTGAATGTCAGCGTCTTTTATGAATTCAAGAAGGCTCAGTAGCACTCGGAAGATATAAGTTTTGCATCAATAGTCTGTGGGGCTTTAGCACATTCATTTAAATGTTTGAGAATTTCCCACAGACTCTTGCACTTCCTCAGACAAAATGTTAAACCAGCTGTTTAATTCATGCAAAACCTGCAGTATTGTAATTTTTGTCCGGAACTGATTTTCTTTCACATGACACTTAACTCTTGTTGTGATTTCTAAGCTGTGGATTAGATTTCAAGATAAATCAGCCATTCAGCCTATTTCTTCTCTCTGTATTTTCATAGCCTCACAAATGGTCTGCAACTCTGAACTGAAATATTTTTCCATTATGTGAACAAAAGATGTAATTGGGATACCAGCCTTCATTCAGTAATTCAGTGCAGAACACAGTATAATACGGAAGCATGTGCACCAGAATGATCCTAGCTTCAGCCTTGAGAGTTGCTAATTCTTCAGAAATTAAATATTAATCTATGGGACATCACTGAAAAAAACCCAGAAGAAAAATTCTAGAGGTATTAATATACATCTCCAACTTTTTTCTGTCATGTGTAAAAATGTGAACATAGGGAAGTAAAGACAGTTCAATTGAGAGCAGAGCACCTCAAAATAAAGTTTCCCTTTATAATAGGTAAGAAGGTATTGATGACAAATATAGTCAGGAAGGGTTCAAGAGATTATCAGAAAGCTGGAAATGCTAGATATCAGATTGTAGTTTCTTCTTGACACCACTTCCCTGTCCATCACATTGGGTTGAAGTCAATGAGCCAAAGGCTAAGGGAGATGGAGTGCCAGTGGTGTGCAGTTGTACAGTGTTGTGGTCATTGCTTGGTGACCTGCAGTTGACCTTGGCATCAGCAGATCACTTCCTTTCTATTTGCCAGATTTGTTGGACTTGACAGATAAATCACAGAAGTCACTGGCAGAATCGGCGCTCATTTCTAATAAGGTCCATGCATAAACACACACAGATCAAAAGAATGAGGATTTAGTTTCTCTTGAAGAAAACAAATTACCTGCAGTATTGTAATTTTTGTCCGGAACTGATTTTCTTTCACATGACACTTAACTCTTGTTGTGATTAACAAGGCACTGTTATATTGGACTGTACTGCAATACCATATAGCTTATGCCTGTTGGAGGAACATGATGTGTTTTATTAGCCCTGGATCTGTTGACAGTGATTTATTTTTAAATCTTGTTGAAATTGGGGCTGTCAACTTATTAAAGCACAGGATCTCCATAATTAAACTATATAAGCCATTCACACATTCTGAAAGTATTTAAAATACTCACACATTCACAGTGGCTGACCCATGGGATGAAATTCATGTTCTTAGAGATTTAATATGATGCACCCCTTGGATTCTCATATTAAAAGATCTTTCAATAAAAGTTACAAAGGATCCCCAGGATGTTCGTCTGAGTCTGTGAAGCTGTAACAATGAACTGAGTGTTACTGTTGACTGTGAAAACTATAATGTCCTGATGTTGGGGATGTTACGTCCTGATTTCCTATTGTGCTTTGATTTAACACAGAGAATACTTAGGAAAATGTGCAACCAAAACCTGTTACAAAGGTGCTGCATTACATTCTCTCAACAGGAGGCCTGCTTCCCCACTCTCACAAGACTCTTTATGGCCAGTAAAGGGGCAGTCCATCTTTTTAAAATAACATGATTCACTCAAGGACATCTTCATGGGCAGGAGTTATTCATTACTGCACTCCTTACTGGTCCCATTAACGACCCTCTAAATTCTTCTCCTTGTTTGGCAATTGAGTTTGATTTAATCATGAGTTTTGACTTTTTACCCATAATTAAAGTGGACAGGAGCTTTCTTAGTGGCCAGTTGTCTTTCACTAATGCTATTTTCTATCACATTTTGATGATAAGAAACTGGTGGCATGAAGACTGTTTGTAGAATTCTGGCTGAGTTGCCCCACCAGAGTGGCAGA
This sequence comes from Rhincodon typus, assembly GCF_021869965.1. Lineage (NCBI taxonomy): Eukaryota > Metazoa > Chordata > Chondrichthyes > Orectolobiformes > Rhincodontidae > Rhincodon > Rhincodon typus. The sequence continues at coordinate 2,147,651 of NC_063335.1, forward strand.
TGAAAAGCCTCTGAATTAAGAAATGTAGAAGGGCTGCTGTAATCCTCAATTTGAATGGGCTGAGTCTTCCCATATTTTTGCTAAATGTCACTTTCATTGAGTTTCATGGAAGGTTTCTGTCTGTGAGGCCTTGCGGTTTTCTCATGTGGATGTTTCTCAAACTCATCTCCAACCAATAACCCCCTGGTTATTGATCACACTACTAAGGGAAAATGTTTCTACCTGTCTACATTGTCTATGCCCTTCAGAACTTTATAGACCTTATAACTGCCATCAAGCCACCATGGTTCCCTCTCATCCTGTCCTAGTCCAATTTTCCCACTCACCACAGCGGCATGTATTCACCACTGCCAGGCATTCCTGGTGCTGGCATCATCTTTCAAAGGGTGTTGTGCACCTGATCAAGCACAGCCCAACAAGGTTCATGATATTTGCCATGGGCATTGTATATAGGGGGAAATAGGTGGCCTGCTTTATAGACAGGGACCTGGAAGAGCAAGTGGATGCAGTGGTGCAGTGGAGAGACGTCCTTTCTCCCCTAGAACTGGCAGAAGAGGCCAAACACCAGACCCTGCCAGCCTTATCCAAGGTCACTACCTGGGTCAGTGCAGTCTCAGCCATCTGGAAGGAATGTCCAGCAGTGTTCAAAGTAGGTCAGTGACCTCAGAGAGTCATAGAGCTGTTGCAGCCCAAAAAAAGCCCATCATGCCAATGCAGGTCATGAAACGTCCATCTGTTACAGTCCCATTTTTCAGCACTTGACCCTAGTATGATATGGTGTTTCAAATGCTCATTTAAATAATTCTTAAATATCTATAGAATTCCCATCTCTACCATCCTTTTAGGCAGTAAGTTACAGATATCCAGAGCTCTCTGGGTGAGAAACCTTTTCCTCAAGTTCCCTCTAAACCTTTTGTTCCTTACGTTAAACCTGTGCCCTCTGGTTATTGATCTCTCTAATAACGGTAAAAGTTTCTCGTTATTTATGCTGTCTCTACTCCTCCGAACGTTGTACAACTCAATGTATTCCAATGGATTCCCTCAGCCATCTCGACTCAAAGGAAAACAACTCCAGCTGGTCTAGTCTGTCTTCACTGCTGAATCACTCCAGCCCAGGCAACATCCTGGTGAATCTCTTCTGCATCTTTTCTAGAGCAATCATACCCTTCTTGTACAGTGACAATCATACTGCACTCCAACTGTGGCCTAACTAATGTTACATATACCTCCACCAAAAACTCCTTGTATTCAGTATGACTGATAAAGGCAAGTATCTCATTTGTCCTTTTAACCACCTGCTGCCTTCAAAGATCTGCACACCAAGATTCCATTGATCTGCAGTACTTACTAGGGTCCTCCCATTCAGCGCGTGCTCCTTTTCCATGTTAGTCCTTCAAAAATGCAACACTTCACACTTTCACACTTAGATCCATGAATATAAATGCCACCATCTTCTATCTGATACCTCATACTCAATTTTTGATACTTCACACACCTCCCACCAATGTTCGTACTGTACTTTCACTCATTATTACCTGCAAGACCTTCTCTCACTCACTCTTAACCCCCCACACCACTAATCCAGCAGGTATCTGTGCTACTTACTCACTCACTCAGGACACCTCACCACCTTTCCCCAGCTAACAGCTGTACCATCCACTTCTGTCTCATGAATCTCCCTTTCTTTCACTCCATGAGAAAACTGCCCACAAATGAGCAGAAAGAGCCAAGATGGTGGGAGGGTGCCTGACATGCAGATCCTCACCCCTTACAAGAAGTAAAACCTGACCCTAACCTGTCCAAGTGGGCAGCTAACTGTGCCCAAGCCACTGGACTGTTACCAGAGACTGCCCTTGACTTACTGTGCTGATGCCCCCTGATCAAAGGCTGCCTGCCTTGACTTGCCTGAGGGCACCTTCCTTCAGAATTTGAGACACGACCATTTGCTTGAAATGCAGTATATTTGATGTGTATAATGTTGGCACATGGTGCAATTGTGAGATAGCATAATATAGTGCCATACAGCAACATGCTCACCCCTTCATTGCTGACAGCTATGACAAACTTCCTGGCTTTGTGTCTATACTAAAAGGCAAGGGAGGGATACTGTGAGCATCTACGTAGGCTCAGAGTGAGTGAGTACTAGGAGAGCAAGCAAGCAGCCCTAAGATGTAGCCTGGTACAATCTGTAAGCCAGTTTAAGTCTGTACAGAGTCCTTGCAGCAGAATTGCAATGATAATTGATGATGTGCCCTGAGGTCAAGCGTTGAATTGCAGAAGCGACTGTACGTAGATAGTATATGCATGACCTTGAGTAATGAAACCTAGTATTCATCAATCCAATATTCCTCATCTTCTTGATGATATGCTAACGCTTTATATACTGGTTATGCCCCAGGGGACATTGTGAGTTGGAATCACTGCCTGAAAAGGCAGTGTTAGCAGATCAATTTATAACTTTTAAAATGAATTGGATAAATAATTGAAAGGGAATGTTGGCAGGGCAATGGGGAAACAGCAGAAAAGTGGGACTAATGGAACAGTTCTTTCAAAGGCATAATGGACTGAATGGCCTCCTCCTGTGTTATAAAATTTTACAAGTACATCAAGATCCTGTTTTATGTGGTGCCAGTGTTTTTGATAAGCTTACACATAGGAGAAATTTCACCACCATTTCCTAAATGACAGGCAATAAATTCCCAGCTGTAAAGATCTAAAGCGATCTGAAGTACGTTATTTATTGAAGTACATTATTTATTTATTTGGCAGGATTCTCTGATCTCTGTGACTGCTAAACTGTGTCTGCCAGTGTGGAGGGTGGGTTCGGCAGGTTACGAGAGCTCACTATTCGAAGCAGTGGAATAGTACCGTCACAACCAAGCTTTGGAAGTGCAAAGGTTCAAGTTCTTGTGTCAAGTTCAGCATTTTGCTGTAATAATGAGGGTGTCAAAAACTTTACATTCCATTCAGCCACAACTTGAAAGGTAAACAAAGACTGCATAGCTGCAGAACACACTGCTAATCATAATAAATTATATTAGATTTGCAAACTATTAAGCGTGGTACAGGTGATTGAAAGAAACACCTACATGTGTATATAACTTAATATTTCAACCCTCTTATCCCAGGAAAATTGTACTAACGTCTGCCTGTGAAATGGAAATGCTGCATACTGGCAATCAATCTAAAATGATAGAATTAAAAACTCTACAATTGTAATAATTTCATTGCCAAAACCCTCAAGCCAATGGATAATAATGAGCAAGTACTCAAGTTTCTTCTTTCTGAACTAATTCCTTATTGTTGTTTGTGAGAAAATACTGTGCACAATTTGGCTTCTACATTTGCCTTCATTACAATGACAGCTTCATAAGAGTGATCTATTAATGTGGACACTTTGGGATATCCTGAGGCTGTGATAAGGTGCAATATAAATGCAAGCTGTTTTTAATGAGAGAAGTAACCTGAGATTTAAATGGAAATTCTTAGTTTCCTCTATAACAGACCAAGTAAAATACAGTATGCTGATCTACAGATACTTGTGAGCTGCTACGACTATTATTTCACAGCACACAAGCAGTGTTCAGAATGAGATTGTTTTGAAGAAATCATTAAGCGTACAACATATTTTACTGTGCATCTAATTGTCCATCTATTTTCTACCATCTTCCTTTGAAATCCAGTCTGATGCATTGCAGTAATAGTATTTGATTGCATTGGAGTTAGGTCAAAGAAATCATCTGCAGTGTTTAATGCTGCTGGAAGTGATATCTAATATGAAGACATGATGAAGTGTTTACGTATTTGCCTTCAGGACAACTTGTTTCACTGAAATTGGAGCTAATCATGGCAACTCTTTTGGCACCAATTGAAACACTATTCTGAGATTACAGAGCTTCATAAAGTATTTTTGTGATGGTTTTATAAAAGAAAAGTCATTTGGGTCTGCAAGACTGACTTCTCAAAATTCCTCAGGTATGATTATAGTAAACAAAATTCCAATTTTTAAGCTAAAAATTAATATTTGAAGTTGCACTAGATTGTGCAGGTGGATGCAGATACATTGCTTAAAGGGAAATTTTGTTAATTCAAGTTGCCATGTCATTCTAACTGTTATGAATGGGATATCTACACTTATCCATCACTGCTGTCTGTGTTTAATCATTCAAAGCTACTATGCAGAGGTTGCCTAGGAGCTAACAAGTATTTTAAACAATTCTACAGAAGAGCTACTGTTTCTCTGTTGCAGTGAGTCGAGGATCACTCCCAGAAACTTAGGTTATTCTGAGGCAATATTACATAAGCACTTTATCAATTCTGTCATATAAAATCACCAGAAAAATAATAGCAGCTGTTTACTCCTGCAATATGCATCTGTTTTGTATTCATTAGCTATAAAATATACAAATGTAAGTAGCAAGTTAAGACATCTGAGCACTGGAATTTTACTGGCATCATCTAAACTCCAGCATCAAAAATAATTTTGATTCGATAGGAAGGCAGATAAATAGTTGCTCATTAAAGTGCATTGAAGATAAATTGAAAGGTTTTGGGAGTGGATTATTCAAATACACATATTTTACTCCCTAACATTCAATTTACAGGCACATCTCCGACAAAGACTTGTGTTTGCCAGTATACAGAATTCCTGTATCATGGCTAACTAGCTATTCTCAAAATAATGTCCCTGGGAATAGACAGATTTTTAAAAATGATGATATAAGAATTTAGTATGTTTATTTCAATCACCTGTACTCTATTTAATATTTTGCAAATAGAAGATAATTTCTTATAGTTAGTAGTGCGTTCCAAGTTTATGACATCTTTGTTCATCATTCAAGTTGTGACTGAATAATATTAAATGCTTTTAACACTCTCACTAATAGCATATATTGAACTTGATGGGAGGAAACTGAACCTTTGTACTATCAAAGACAGGTCAGAGCTCACCTTGCTGACATAATATTGGTATCCCATACAGTTGTCACCACAAGGCTACATTACAGCAGATTTAGTTATCCATCATATAAATATTGAAATGTACTCAATAGAGTCAAATTCCATTTCAACATCATAATTATGATACAAAACTCAGTTATTTTTAAATGGAATTTTAATGCTTCCCGGTATCTGCCTAAATCACTGTTTGAATTATTTTGTTGAATGTTTTTAAATGTTTCTAAGGTGGAGATAGTCTGTGCTAGTCTGTGATAATGTGGCAATGTTGTGATGTCAGCAAAGGGTCATGCTGACACTGTATCCTTATTATGAAATCCTTCATTGGAAATTCCTACAGTAACTTGATGATTAAACATATTACCCAATGTTGAACCATAGGGACCAGGAAAGTTCCACAGCCAGCCTGTCCTCAAGGAGCTGTGTCTTGATGGAATGAACGTAGGACCAGTCCCAGTTTGGTTATGGAAACCCATTACAGCTTCAACTGTCTTACAAACTGACTCTTAACTGAAACAAGTGAAGAGTAGGAAATTGCAAAGATGTTCCATTAGAAGATAGGGGCAGCACGGTGGCACAGTGGTTAGCACTGCTGCCTCACAGCTCCAGAGACCTGGGTTCAATTCCACCCTTGGGCGATTGTCTGTGTGGAGTTTGCACATCCTCCTCGTGTCTGCGTGGATTTTCTCCGGGTGCTCCAGTTTCCTCCCACAGTCCAAAGATGTGCAGGCTAGGTGGATTGGCCGTGCTAAATTGCCCGTAGTGCACAGGGGTGTGTAGATTAGGTGTATTATAGGGGGATAGGTCTGAGTGGGCTGCTGTGAGGGTTGGTGAGGACTTGTTGGGCCAAAGGGCCTAGTTTCCACACTGTAGAGATTCTATGATCTATGATATGGTAGTATTAACAACAACAGATAATTGCATTTATATAATGCCGTTAATGTAATAAAATCTTCTAAGTTGCTTCACAGGAGAATCATTGAACAAAATTTGACACTGAGCCACATAAAGAGACATTAGGACAGAAGGCTAAAAGCTTGGTTAAAGAGATGGACTTTAAGAAATATCATAATTAAAAATTAATGAAGTGAATGATATACTAGCTTTTATTTAAAAAAAAAGATATTGTAGTAAGAGTAAAGAAGTGTTAATGCAAATGTATAGGGTGTTGTAGAGACCATACCCGTGATACTGTGCACTTTTTGGTTCCTTTCCCACAGAAAGGATATAGGTGCAGCAGAACAAATATTTACAATACTGACTTCTGTGATTGAGCAGATTGTCCTTTGAGATGAGGTGTTGTGTATTGAAAATTGCATTGGGCATTTTGTCGTCTTAAGAGTGCCATACATATTTACCAGCAGAAGCAGTCTTGAAGGGAAAAAAAGGAATCGATGTTTTAACAGAATGTGCTATCTGATTCAGAATACTTCTTGTAACATATGACTTTTTCTTCCCAGAATTTGCATGTGCCTTCAAAGAATGCGGGCTGATTTCATGGAAACATATAACATCTTTAAATGGCTTAATAGAGTAGAAGCTTCCCTGGAATGCAATGTCTCCATACAGGATTGAGATGAGGAGAGATTTCCTTAATCAAAGGATTGTGAATTCTTGGAATTCTGTAATACAGGGAATTTTGAATTCTTAGTCAAACATTGGCATATCATCTGATACAAGGGGATTGATGCATCTGGAGATAGTAAGGGAAAGTGTAGCTGAGGTAGAAAATCAGCCATGATCTTTATGAAAGACATGAAGGGTTAGTTCCCACTACTACAGTATTTCTTGTGCTTATGTCTAAAAAGGGGGAGAGAGAGTGATAGGTTTAGGAACACAATTCCAGGGCTTAGTGCCTTGACAGCTGAAGGTTTGGTGGTCAATGGAGAAGCGATGGAAATTGGAGGTGGGCTTGAAGCTAGAATTAGAGGAGTATGGAGAATTTGGAAGGTTTTGGGACTAGAGGAGATTACAGATTTTCGGATGGAGTTGGACCAAAGGGGTTTGAAAACAAGGTCAATAATTTTAAAGTTGAAGCATTACTTAAATGGAAGCCAGTGGAGCTCAGTGAGCACAGCAATAATAGGGGAACACTACTTTAAGTTAAGTCATAAGCAACACCGAGTGAAATTTTCCCCTCCCTGGTACGGCATGAACAATGGCGAAAAGAGTGGGTATTTACAGAGAGAATGAGAAAATCAAAAGCTTGACATAGCGAAAGATTTTTCCAATCTTCCTTTCAGTCCTTTCATGGCAACTTAAGAATCTTACTTCCATGTATTAAGGCCCCAATTCACCTTATTTGTACACATTTCCAAACTTACTCCTCCTCCCAAGAAAGTAGATAGTGCAAATTCCGGATTTATAAATCTAGTGGGTACCTGCTCACTGAATCATTCCCATTCTCAATCCAACTCACACACCAAGTCAACCCTTCAACATTTGACTTGGAGCTCAGGGATACCAACAGTTATATGTTTCTGCCAGGTTGTTTTGTGTGCAAGGACATGCATCTCATTGTTGCATTGCAACTTCTGGATTTTAGATTGTGTTCTTACCATTCACTCTGTGCACTTACTTGGAGATCCTGAGGCTCTGTAAACTTCATGTTGCTTTTTTAGTGCACACTGACTGTAAGTCAGCACTCGGTTACAGACAGCCACTCTCTGTAGCTTGCATTGCATTTTAGCACACAGGTTATTTAGTGCTTAGTTACAGGCCTTCAGCCTCAATGGTTTATATTGCTGTTTAACACAGAGGGGCAGGAACACAACTTTGTTGAAGTGGAGAGCACTGATCAGTCAAGTGGGTGGATATATCACTGATAGATTTTTAATCAGTAAGAGAGAAAAGGGTTAGGGAGTAAAGCAGAAAAGTGGAGATGAGGAGTACCAGATCAGATTGAATGACAGAGCAGCCTCAAAGAGCCAAATGACCTACTTCTGCTCCTACGTCTTAGGTCTTATCTCACTTTCATATGTGCGCACATTGTATGACTTACAGACCATTAGGGACAAAGTGAAAGTTGCTGATACAGTAGAAGGTTGGGTAACTCTTAAGGCTTCCATCGAGATGTAATATCTGAGTGTTGTGCAGTGATATCATGGATGATACTAAAATGTAGGGTATGCAGTGTAGTTTGATCTTAGAGTAGGATAATAGGTCGGCATAACATGGTGGGCCGAAGGGCTTGTTCTGTATTGTACTGTTCTCTGTTCTATCATTTATGATAGTCAGCAGGTTGAGAGGACTTCTGAAGGAACTCCTTTTGATCCTTCCATTAGCAGTAACCCTTAAATGTTTCAGAGTATGTGTAGACTGCTGTATTGCCATAAATGCTTGAGCATCTAGTGGACAGCATTAATCTTCTGAGAAGCAGTGCTTTGTGCAGTTTTTTTCCTCAGCAGATTGTGCAATGAAGCTGAGTGGACATGTATATCTCCCAGTCTTGACAGGCAGTTAGTTCCCTTCAAAAGATGACACATAGAATGAACCTTTTCCTACAGAGATGTGTGGAATCATCACTGATACTGTACTGTTACTCATAAAGTAAATCAAGCTCTGCTATTCCTGAAGTCCTCAGAAGAGTTAGAGATTTTATAAAAGCATGTAAAATTCCCCAATTTACCTGCCTTTTAGACCCAGGTTGACAGAAAACATGGACCAGGTTTCTGTACATAACAAGAATTACTATTTAGGACAAATTAATAGATTCTATCTACAGATATAAACAATTAAGAACTGTTGACATAACTCTCCTAGTTAAAATTCTAACCTCCTTACAGAGCTCCCAACACACACAGGTGTACACACAATAAAAGTGTTACAGGTGGAGGGTAAGTCTGAGAAGGCAGGTCAATGGTCCCTGTCCACTGGGTTCACTGAGATGATCTTCTCGGTTTGTGAGAATATGCTGTTCCTCGACCTTCCTTCTCCAGGTACTTCCACATGCTTGTAGGACACACACGTGACTGGTTCCCATTTATAAAGTTTATGATTTATTGGTTAACAGCTAAAATTTACAGCAAATGACAAGGGAAAACACACTGGCTTTCTTCAGGCTTGAGGTGTTTTCTTTTACTGCAGGAAAAAGGACAGGTCCTTTCTTTCTGGAGTTCCAGTGGCTTTGGATCAAACATTCACACCCACAGGTTATTCTGCTAACTGGGTGACAATCACATAGTTCTTGGCAGACATGGGCCTTTGTTATCAACAATTGGGCATGACTTCACAGGACAATCAGCCACTTGTTTCCAGCTGAAACGCATTTTGTATACACCCCCTGGCTCTTGTTTGTCTAGTAATAGACTAACATAGTAGTACTAATTTAGTAATCCTCCACTGGCAGCATCTGTGTAGAGAAAGCAAAGTTAACATCTCAAGTCCAGTGACCCTTTCAGTGACCCTTCTTCAGACCTATTCTAGACTTGAAATGTTAACTCTGCTTTCTGACCACAGGTGCTGCCAGACTGGCTGAGTTTCTCCAGCAATTTCTTCTTTCATCTTTCAGATTTCCAGTATTTGGGGTTCTTTATTTTATAACAGTGTAAACAGCACTTAGAATAATTGTCAGTAACTTGCTTTTAATAAGTGTAATACTCCCTTCGTAGAATCGTAGAATCCCTACAGTGTGGAAGTAGGCCATTTGGTCCATCAAGTTAACACTGATCCTCTGAAGAACATCCCACCCAGACCAAGTCCCTACCTTATCCCTGTAACCCTGCATTTCCAATGGCTAATCCACCTAATCTGCACATCACCGATTTCCACAACCCTTGGTTTTAAGAGTCATTTTCCTGTCTCAGTCCACCGTCAAAAATGCCAAAAAATAATACGATACTGTCTTTATAATGGATGTGGTTTAGAATGATGTGTGCAGGCCAGGCCTAGCATGATCCATGCTTATTGCGTTTAGCTTCAGGCTAGTTCACATTAAAAGTCAACACCTTGGCTGCACACCTCAATGTCAACAGTTCAAGGATCCCTGATGTCTGTACCTATCTGCAGTTAAAGAGTTAGTTGCTTGTGAGAAATGCTTGTCCATCACAACTTGTTTCATTCTTGGGATGTCAAATAATGCTGCTCATCTCTCACATGGGTGTGATTTAACCAGGTCTGATAGCAAAAATTATACTTCGGGCAATATTTTCATAGTGCAAGTAAAGTGTAATGTTACCTTAAATGTTGCTTCATCCGTGCCACTTATGGACGTTCAGTAATTTTTCTCTTCCTCCATCTTACACTATGTCCAATTGTAGTCCCAACTTCCAAAGCTGGGGAGAAGGGAGTCTGCTCAGTCGTTGACCCTGGTGGCCTGGGAGTCTTGGGCAGATGTCCCCTGATGTCTTTGAGCCTGGGGCATCCAGACCAGCTGAGTATGTCCTGCCCAGTTGCAGGCTCACCCTCCTCAGCTTGAAGTGTGCACGCTTTGGGAACATTGACAGGGGGAAGGTGGACGTGCCTGCTTGTGCTGCACTATCTCTGAGGGGAAAAGGCATCTGAAGTGAGGTCGAGGTCCCTCATTCCTCTCTACCTTCACATTGATGCTGAACATTGCTTAAGCAACTGAGTGCGGCTCTGTGCACGTATCTGGTGAGAGGCATGGGTATGTGGCATGAGTTAGTGTTGGACTTGTGAGAGAGGATGGTGACACTTAGCCTTGCAGGATCCAGAAGAAAATAAATCTTCTTTCTATACATTGGATGCCCTGCTTCACTCAGGACACAGCATTGACCAGGGCTGCAATTTGGGTCCAGGCTGATTTAGTCCGCTGGCAGGTCCTCTTGGAGTGGTCTGTAGGAAAAACTACGACCCTTCTTTCTGACATGCTATCCACCAGCACTTACAGTTCCCTCTCCACAAAGTAGAGAGCTTAGCTTTCCTCTGGGCCAAAACAGTAGACACCACAATGTACGGGGCAGACACTGGCTTGTAGCACCTGAAGTGGTGTGCAATTGGACTTTATTTGTAGAGCCAGCAGCCTGAACACCAATTGGTCCTGAGAGTGGCAAGCACTTCTGTCTGTCCAGCTATACAATTCCCCAGGAAGGGTGCTAAAGGACCTGGTGAAGGACAGAAAATTACATGAGAACAGTCACTCCTAGCTATGGCAGACTGGATGCCATGAATCGCCTTTGACAAAACACTTGAACTGAAAATTGAAAAATTCTGCCCATTTGATACTTCTTGCCTACGGAGGGTAGAAGATGTGAGGTAAGACAGGGGGTGTGTTGGGATAGTCAGTTCTGGTTGTAACAAAGGCATGAATGAAACTTTACTTAGCAGATTAGCTGGAGGCAGAAGCAGAGTTGGGAATGTAATGTGGATGAAATAGTTTGAATGTGGATATGTGGTTGGAAATTCATTTTGAGTCCAATATAAGGATGCAAACAGTCTGGTTCAGCCTCAGGCAGTTGCTTGAGAGAGGGATGACTAGGTGGCTACTGAGTGAATAGTAAAAAATGGAACAAGGCAAGTGCAGTCTAACCCAGGTGGATGATGGCAGAGAAATTTCAGAAGCAGTAAGTGTGGTCAAGTTTGCTAAAATTTGCAGATTGAATGTGGAGGGCTGGTTAACCTTATGGCAGTCAGAAAGGATGCTACTCATTCCCTGGATGTGTACACATGCAACATTTCCTACCGACAACAGAATGAAAAGACATGTCTTCAGAAATTAGAAAGATTTCTATTGAGATGCATTTTTAAAAACCTATTTATCATCTTCAAATGGAAAGAGCCTAAATAAGGATTTGATTTCTCAGATAGTGGTTGAATTTGTAACCACAACGCAAAGCTGGTTGGGAGTGCAAACTGTGAGGAAGCTGCAAAGATGCTTCAGTGTGAGTTGGACAAGTCGAGTGCATGGAAAAATACACCACAGATGAAGTATAATGTGGATAGGTGTGAGGACATCCACTTTGGTAGCAAAAAAAAAATCCACTTTGGTGGATTATTATCTGATTAGCGATAGGGTGGAAATGGGGAAGATACAACGAGATTTGGGTATTCTTGAATACCCATCACTGAAAGTAAGCAGATGGTGAAGAAGGCAAACAGTATGTTAACCTTCATACTGAGAGGGTTCGAGTACAGGAGCAGGGGTCCCTTGCTGCAATTGTACAGGGCCTCGGTGAGATCACATCTGGAATATTGTGTGCTATTTTAGTCTCCTTATCTATGGAAGGATGTTCAGGCTCTGGTGGGAGAGAAATGAAGGTTTACCAGACTGATTCCTGGGATGGCATGACTGGTGTATGTACAGAGACTGCATTGGTTAGGACTATACTCAATGGAGTTTAGAAGAAGGAGGGGCATCTCATAGAAACCGATAGAATTCTAACAGGATTAGGTCGGGTGAATGCAAGGAGGATGTTTCCAATGACTGGGGAGTCCAGAACCTGGGGTCACAGTGTAAGTACATGGGGTAAGCCATTTAGGATGAAGATGAGGTAAGATTTCTTCACCCAGAAAGTGATGAACCTCTGGAATTCTCTGCCACAGGAAGTAGTTGAAGTCAAAACATTGAATGTTTTCAAGAAGGGGTTAGATATAGTTCTTAGGGCTAAAGAGATCAAAAAGTGTGGGGAAAAGCAGAAAGCCATGATCAGATTGAATGGCAAAGCAGGCTCAAAGGGCTAAATGGATGACTCCTACTCCTATTTTCTATGTTTCTTTGGTTTTGAAATGTCACTTTTAAAAGCAGGATGATCAAAGAGGGTGGGTGGAGTGGAAATATTTATCAGCTGGTGAGCTTCTTCTTGGGTTAATTCTCACAGTTTTTAACCTAGATATTTATACCCCAAAACGTAGATTTTGTTTTAGGTGAATTGACTAAAACTTTATTGAGCTGCTTTGTGAGGAGTGAATAAGCTCAGAACCAAGCTGCTAAATAAAATGCTAGCACTTGGAGAATTCACGGGTGGCACGGTGGCTCATGGTTAGCACTGCTACCGCACAGTGCCAGTGATTGGGGTTCAATTCCACCCTCAGGCGACTGTCTGCGTGGAGTTTGCACATTCTCCCCATGTCTGTGTGGGTTTCCTCCGGGTGCTCCAGTTTCCTCTCACACTCCAAAGATGTGCAGGTTAGGTGGATTGGCCATGATAAATTGCCCGTAGTATTCAGGGATGTGTAGATTAGACGCATTAGCCATGGGAAGTGTAGGGTTACAGGGAAAGGGTAGAGGGATGAACTGGGTGGGATGCTGTTTGCAGGGTCGCTGTGGACTTGCTGGGCGAAATGGCCTGTTTCCACACTAGGGATCCTATGAACAATTATTTGCTGGGTTTTTAAGACTCTAATTTGTATATTGTAATAATGGAGCTTTTGTTTATGATGTCTGCGTTCAAGGACACTTTTTTTTTACATTTTGGTGTGATTTTGAGGAATGTTACTGCTCAGGAGAGATAAGGCAAAAAGCTTCCCATCTCTGAAGCAGGCCAGCTTGGATGTACACCAGACAAGAACTCCTCACTGTGCCAATGTAATTTCTTCTTTTCCCACATCAGTGATAATTAGAGACCAAATCTTTCATCTTGTTTCCAACAGTACTGACTGACTGTGAAGAAGGTGCACCATCAAACTTAGTAACGTCTTTGTGGATGTGCAGTTAAAATTAAATCTGACATCTCTCACTGCTGGCTTCGTCAACATTACTTGCTGCGTCTAGCAGCAAGCATGATATGATCACGGTGCGAGACACTTTGATGATAGGCCATTCAAATGCCAATCTGAAAGCCATCAGTGTTTACCAATAAAGTGACACAGCTGCCAGAGCAGATAGCAGTATATCAGATGTATTTCTTGGAAAATTCGATCTGATGAGACATTTACAGCCAATAGTACCTTCACACTGTTCTCCACTGAGTGCGTCTTCAGCATGTGGATGTCTGTCCCAACCAGCAAGCAGTCACTTTGAATCACCCTGTTTAATAAGTGAGGAGTTGAGATTAGATTTGAAAAATTAGGTTGGAAAGGATCAGGAGAAGTTGGAAATTGGACAACATCTATTCTTGGGACCCATGCGTGGACATTTCCAATTATTAATTTATCCATACTAAAGAAAAGCAAGATTGGATTCATTCAGAATTATTAGTGCTTTCAATTTGCATTCGACAGTAGCAAACTCTAAGAAGAGAATGCCTGTACATTCATTCTCGATAGCAGAGTTGAAAATTACCTGAGCATAGGTCTCATAGATCTTATTTGAGAAGCTTGTTAAGTATAAGCACACTATATTTGGACAAAGATTCACCAACTCCCAGAAATACACCTAATGCTCCCACATGCTTACACACCTGCCACCAAACACTTATACACATGACTCCCCAACATGTACACACCCGACACTCCAACATTTATACACCATATACTCTAACATCTATACACCCAACACTCCAATAGCTCTATAGACCTAACACTTCAACACTTACACACTAAACACCTCAACATTTATACACTAAACACTCCAACAGTTATACACCAAACACTAATATTTACCTGTCACCCCTACATTTGTATGGTCATGCACACCTGAAGCCTCAATATTTATACAGGACACCCCAATACTGATACATTCTTTCCTGTGACATTTATATACTTGACAGCTCGACGTTATAGACCTGAGCCCAATACTTATACACCCTGTCCCTAATTCCACACATTTATACAACTACCTCTCCTAGTGGTGCCCAAAGGTTGCCACACACTGGACTACTATTTCACATTTTTAAAAAAATAAATTAATGCTTTTAGCTGCTAAGAAAATAAGCCCAATTTTTGTTCAGCATTCATCTTTAATGCTCACTTGTCTTTGTCACACCATCTGTTTTTATCAGCTTCTTTTGATGCTGTGAGTGTGTCAAACCTGATTCCCCCTATTTGTCTGAAAAATGCCAAGTTTTAGAGTCTAGTATGGAGTTGTATCTGCAACTAGAACATGTAACACCCATTTGCACTCGATTCTGCAGTGGAATTTTTTTTAGCCATCCATTGAGAATTAGCAGATACAATCCATGTTTCTCATTCTCTAAGCTTCTACTTCCTTAAAAGAAACTTTTCGCCCTGTTACGTGAGTTGACTGACGTTGAAACAACTCTAAATCATTTACAGTGTCCCTAATTGCTTTGACATGTGGCTTTTAATTACTGGCCCAGCCCTGCTGACTACCCTGCCCTTTTATGGTGTAATTTAATCATCAGAGATGTTATGTGTCCGTGATAGATTGGCATCTCAAAGGCAGCATATCTTCTAGCCACTTGCTGTAAGCAATGAAAATGAATGGCAAAATGTGAAGAATGTCAGTTCCTGGTAGCTTGAAGTTAGGAATGTTTGAAGGTTCCCAAAATTCTGGTAGCAGCCTGATGGGACTCAGGCTAGGTGGGCAGATGTTTGTGTGGGATTTTGTGGGAAGCCTAGTTCGGCTTAAATCAGTGACCCTTAGTGTAGAACAAAAGCAAGTTTTAAATAAGCAGGACAGAAGATGGATAAATCAGAGCACAGTGGGTGGGGATATCAGGTTTGGATTGTAAATGAAGGTACATAACAGCTGTGTGAAAGTTACGAAACCGAATGGTGGAAATACTCCAAAGACAAATTGTTCACCACTGCTTTTCTGTCTGAGCTGCTGCGTGCTTCCACCCATCTGTGTTTTTATTTTCAGGTTTTCCAGCAATTACAGTATCCTGTTCTCTGAGCAGCCAAACCAGGTAGCAAGCCAATGTTATAAGATCCTGGGAATGATGGAGCTGTAGCAGTGTAAGGTGACTTATCAAGGATGAGGAGAATAAAAAGGGTCTGACAAATGGTGTTGGGATAGAGAGGCAGAGACTAAAGGGGACTTTACAAAGAGCCTGGAAGTCAGAAATTTACTTAAATCTAACTAGAAGAATTAAACACTGGATAACTTGGATATTTATCCATTTTGTCAAGCAAGCTAGTTTGATTCGTTTCAATTCCTGCAGTAAGACTCTAGTTGTGAAATGGCTCTGCAGAGTCAGCAGAAATTCGTCACAGAGACCAGCTGCATCACTTTTTACCTGGTTACCCCTGATGAAGAAAGCCTCTTAATCATGAAAGTGTGTAATATAATTAGATGCTCAGTGATTGTGCGGTTTCTTGAATGGACTGTTTCACTGGAAGTTAGCTCTTTGAATAATAAATCAAAATATGCACGCACCTATAAGAGAGGTCTACAGGAAAGGTGCTTGTAATTCTGAGGAAGTTTTAAGCCCTTCTTTTATTTAGGTAGAATTTTAGTCATTTTAATCAATCTGTTCAGACATGTTATGGCACATTGCCACAGTAATTGGGACTTGAACCCAGATCTTATGGCCCAGAGGTAGGGACATTACGACTGTACCACAAGAGCCCCCAGTCAGGTAAAGTTTTAAGCTGAGCAATTTTGATTCTAAACATAAGTTGGAGGACTGAAGGGAAAAGGTGTTTTGTATGTATGGAATATAATGTAATGAAGGGCCTGAACGTTAAGCAATGGTGCAGCAACTGAAAGCAGCAAAATCCCAAACATATTTAATACATTTGTATTCCAACCAATAATTTTCATATAATTTATGACTTTAGAAAATGGAATTTGATTTGTGGGAAAGAAAGAAACCAAGGCCTCGGAATTTCTGGTGGAGATAATGATAGACAAATACTTATCATTGTTTTAGGTATTTTCTGATAACTTATTCAGAGTTGTTATTGTACACTTTTGAGCAGGTACTGATCCTTACAATGAGATAACAAGGTGTAGAGCTGGATGAACACAGCAGGCCAAGCAGCATCAGAGGAGCAGGAAGGCTGACGTTTCCGGCCTAGACCCTGAAGAAGGGTTGAGGCCCGAAACGTCAGCCTTCCTGCTCCTATGAT
>NC_063335.1:2169477-2181213 GCF_021869965.1 Rhincodon typus
CTCTGTAACCTGCAACATCCTTCCGCACTATCCACAACTCCACCGACCAATCTGTTTCTGATGGTGTTGGTTGAGGACTGAACATTTATCGGAACTCTCTGATGAACTCTCGGGCAACTGTCTGTGTGGAGTTTGCACATTCTCCCCGTGTCTGCGTGGGTTTCCTTCGGATGCTCCGGTTTCCTCCCACAGTCCAAAGATGTACAGGCTAGGTGGGTTGGCCATGGTAAATTACCCTGTAGTGTATAGGTGGATGGGTCCAGGTGGGATGCTCTGAGGGTCGATGTGGACTTGTTGGGCCAAAGGGCCTGTTTCCACACTGTAGGGATTCTATGATTCTTCAAACTCTTCAGTCCTTCTTCAGTTACATGGACACTTTTACATACACCTGAAAGGGCAACCAGTCTTCTGTTTAATGGGCAGCTGATTGTGCTATCACTAAAATAGCCCCATATTCTGTGTGATACAAAATGCTGCTATTTTTATTAAGCAACTTGTAGCAGTGTGAATCTCCTATTTCATTTCAAGGTGCTGATTTCCTTCCTCGCACAGAGGTTGATCTACATCCTGATCTGGAGAACAAACATCGTTCTGTTTCAGGGATGTGATGCTTCAGTCAGAGAAAACTAAAAGCAAGATATCTGTAAGGTAACGTGTCTGGGGCAGCTAGGTGATGCTATTACTGGCTTCACTAGCTGGAGAATAGGAACATCAGCAAATGTTAATCCAACACTCTAAGCCAGCAAAACATCCCATGGTGTTTCACACAGGTATGATGCAAAACATCCCATGGTGTTTCACACAGGTATGATGCAAAATGGATTCTAGGGTCAGGAATGAGTTCAGAATATCAGACTCACTCACTAGTCATGATATCACCCATGATAATTGACAATAACAGTTGCATTTAAGGTTCAAGGCAGAGCAATGAGTTCGCAAGAGGGAGCAGAGAATACTCAAGAATTTGGTGATTCAGGAAGTGACTGTCTACTACTTTCTCAAGCATAAAAGGAATCAGCAGAAAATATTATCTTTGCCAGTGATGCTCACATCCCAATGACAAAGTTTAAAAAAAAGTAACACTTCCTCTGCCGTGTTCTGATCTGACTCTATATTCTGTGTTTAAGCTGCAAAAATAAGTGAAACAGACCAGATGCTACTACAAGTCTTGACTCAGTGGTAGGGCTGTAGCCTCTGAGTCAAATGCATATGGTACCTCTCCACTCCAAGACTTGAGCACTTGATAATTCCATGTCATCGGAGATGCTATTTTTTGAACGATAAATTAAATCTACTTTCTATGTGAAGAAGAGGAAGATTTTGTACTAATGTGTCCTGACCTTATCTATCCTTAAACTAATATGAAAATGGTTTATCTGATTATTATCACTTTGCTGTTTGTGAGAGCTTGCTATTTAATTTGGCCCCTGAATTTCCTACATCATTATAGTGACTAAATGTCAAATATACGTCTTTAGCTCGAAAGGCCTCTGGGGCATCCTGCGGATGTAAAAGATGCTACTTAAGTGCAAATGTCTTTCTTTATAAGGTGCAATTGCAGAGGGCTATAGACAGGTTCTGCTGAATAAATATTGTTTCATGATTATGTATACATTACTTTATCATTGTTGTCTTTACTGCTGTCGGAGTGAGATTTTCCATTCAATTCTTTTGTAGCTTGTCTACAGTTACTTCCTACAATTTAAGATAGAAAAACATAGTCTTGGGGCCTGTTTGTTTTGCTTCAGTAGCAGCTATGGTGTTGGCACAGTGCAAAACAATTCACAAGGATTCCTGTGTATCAGCAAAGGCAGCCACCAAGCACTAGAGATGATAACCATCTGATGCTGCAAAGCTTGGCAGCTTTCAGGAGCTCCTTTCCAAACTGATGGCACTGAGATACATTTTTTTAGATCATCCACCTCACATGAAAGAGATAGATTTGGTCAGTAGATATTGTCAAAAACATTCCTGAATTAAAAATACAACAAGTATTAACGTTAATATTTATTATGGAAACTTCATCAAGACTGTTTCATTAAATGTCCAGGATTAACAACAACAACAACTTACATTTACACACAGACTCTAATGTAGCAAAATGTACCAACGTGCTTGCAAGAGAGCGATCAGACACATTTTGTCAATGCTGTGAGAAGAATTGTGATTGGCTCCTGAAGACTTTGTCAAAACGAAAATTTTACGGATGACAGAGGTGGAGAGGTGTAGAGAGGAAATTCCAGAGTTTCCAGTGCTTAACGCATGGCTACCAGTGGTGGATCAATTTAAACCAGACATACGTAAGAATCCAGAATTGGGGGAGCGCTGCGATCTCAGAGGATTATAATGCTCGAAGAAGCTATTGAGATGGAGAATGGGTGGTGACATAGAAGGCTTAGAAATTTAGTTTATTTCTTGGCTTTACAGATACTGATTGATTTTCTGTGTATTTCCACCATTTCATTTTCTTTTACTTAGATGCCCTTCAGTTCCAGGATGGTCCTTCATGGTACATGGGAAATGGCCTGGGCTCATTTCACAGGTGTTGCAGCAAGCTGGCTTTAACATTGCAGCAAAGACTTTGTGTGAATGAATAGAAGGCACTTTATTTGTAACATCCTGCCAGACATCCGTTGTTTTCTATATGATTTTCCAAAACAGAATCCTGTGCCATTTGGCATGAGTACAAATTAGCAAGGTTAAAGTTAAGATCTCTGGATGGAGGAATGTATTTTCAAGTAAATAAAATTGAGTTGCAACCTAAGCGGTTTAATTTTTATTGCTGGGTATGTTTTCAGAAGTTAACTTATTCATGTACAAGTTTTAACATTTTTGATTGAGTTAGTTTGGTAAGTAATGAGACGAACAGTGAGTTGAATTTGTTTTCTAAAGTTACCTGATGTTAAACCATTTCAGACTGTGCTTTGAGTAATTGACTAATTTTGATCATTTATGATTCAGGTCAACCTTTGTCTTC
This sequence comes from Rhincodon typus, assembly GCF_021869965.1. NCBI lineage: Eukaryota > Metazoa > Chordata > Chondrichthyes > Orectolobiformes > Rhincodontidae > Rhincodon > Rhincodon typus. The sequence goes on from NC_063335.1 coordinate 2,172,455, forward strand.
TTCAAACTTTTCCAAATTCCACATATAAAAGATAACAGCTGGCATCAGTGGATGGAGAGACAAAGGAGCTTTAAAAATTTTTTTGTTGGTCTCATCTGAATATTCTTCTGTAATGGAGTGGGCAAGAAAGCACAGCCATAATCACAGCAACACGGCGGGGGTCTAGGTACCTTAGTCTTGTTTGCATTTGTGGGAGTATCTTCACCACACAAACTGCAGCTTTTTGTAAAGGTATATCATCAACACCTTAATAAATATGGCCCTTGCCAGTAACACCCAATTTCCAAGAATAAAAAAATTGCAAACATTTCAGTTATTCATTTATCTCACCCTTTGAATTGTGTGTGCCTAGAGGTTTGGAAGTAGTGGACATTGTTTGGATACTATGGGTGATTTTGGGGGTGTGGCGGTAGGTGGATGACTGGTCAGTATAGGTGTGGAGGGTGTTGGGATTGTGGGTGGTAGTGGTGATGATTGGGTAATAGGTGTGTAGATGGTATTGGGTCTTGTGGGTGGGATTAGGACATGGTGGTAGTGAGGTTGATTGATTAAATGGGGGGTTATGGATGGGTATGTGATGGTGGAGGTTGGAATGGAGAGTGGGAAATTGGTGGGAATGAGATGTAATTAGGGGTTCAATTGGGTAGAGAGTTTAGGGAGGTGTGTCTGCACAGTGAGGGTGGATGCCATAGAGGATGGTTGGGTAGTGACTTATAATTAAAAACAGAGCAGTGGGAGTAACAGTTTATGTCCTGGCCACATTAGACACACTGCTGCTCAAATTTAGTTTCCCAAGGATTATGTTTCGTCCACCATGTCATTCGTAGTTCATGTGAATGATGGAAAATGTTGACAAGATGACAGTTAGTTGAACACATTGAGTTTGTGATGCTCTGCATTAAGCCCATTCAAACCTCTTGTTTTTTTTCTGACAAATTAAGTCCAATGTTTTATCCAATACTCTTCAGAGAGCCTTGATAAGTGGAGTTTTTTTTAAACAGGTCTGATTTTTTTTATTTCTAGCAGCAGTGGGAAGGAATCTTCCTTAACAGTTGTACATCTAAACAAACAGCCACAGATTACAAATGGGTGTATCAATATTTTTCCAAGTAGTAAATGTTCTTGTTAAAACAATGTCAATTTTCAACCACTGATAATGTTGTATTGCAAAGGAAACGAGAGACAACAGGATCATAAGTCTCCAGTATTTGAGGGAGGGGCTGGAGGTATTTATCATCCTGTTTTGATCTTTAATAGATGTTATCCCTTCTTTGTCACTGAAAGACTGTGAGTTTAAAGGGGAATCCTGCTGTTCTGGCTGTTTTTATATCATTCCTAAGGGGCAGATTTTTAAGTGGATTCTTAGTAATTCCTTTAACAACAAGGTTAAATTTGAACTGTGAGATTAGAGAGGTTGTGTTGTTGATAAGTGATTCTCTTCTGGGGATGATGAACAGTGCACAGTTCCAGCAATCCAGCCTTGACGTAAGTGGAAACCGTGACACCAGCAAACTTCTTTTCATTTCCACCATAACTCTTGCTCATGAATTATTCAGCTTTGCACTTTGAAAGAATTTCACTTACATTTCTGGAGCTCTCTTTTTCAGTGTAACTGTCTTTTGATTGCTGACTGTCACTGATTCTTGTGAATGAGATATTCAAGAACCATATCCACTTTCATACCACAGAAAGAATGATTAGCTTGAGTAACTTGTTATATAGAAAGCACTTTTCAAGCTCCTATTTTCAGTCAGATCTTTTGATGGTCGTAGCAGAGTAAAAGTTTGAAGGTTGCTAACCCTCATACTGCCCTCATCTCAGAATAAAGGTCCAGGTTGCTATAAAACCAAGCAAAATGGGAAGGACAACATTTGATTACTAGTCTGTGCTAATCTTTTTCTCTCAATGGTCGCTGTATAGGACCTATGCCCTTGAAAGAAAGAACTCAATCCATCAAGTGTCTTTCACCATCCCAAGACTTCTCAAGTACCAGTGAAGTGTATTTGAAGTACTGTATAGCCATCATTGTAACACTGGAAGCACAATAGCCAATTGATTTGGGAGAGAGAAAGGAACTGCCAGTGCTTTGTCCGATTCCAAACCAGGACCCCTGTCAGAAAGGTTGAAGAGGTGTGGGGTCATGGAGGATGATTGGTTAGTGGCCTATAAGTAAAAACAATGCAGTGGATGCAACTGTTTGTGTACTGTCCACACAAGAAATACTGCTGCTTAAGCTGAGCTTTTCAACAATTGTTTGTTTGTTGATGTCTGATGAAGACAAGATTATCTCGATTGTAATAGATCATGTTTTATCGGTTTGGTAATATCTGCTGCTTGGACCGCAAGTGGTCCATCAGTGTTCCCATTTACTTACATGCACATCTTGGTATCCTGATTGAGAAGTTATCTCTCACTTAGACAGTAGAACCAAGAGTTGCTCCTTCTAAACTTTCAGACTGAAAAATTCAAAGAAGTGGTAAGAAATATAACAAGATTGCATTTCTATAGCAACTTTGTTACCTCAAAATGCTCCAAAAGTGCATTACAAATGCTGCAATGCTTTTCAGAAGTGAAGTCACTGTGTGGCTGCCAACTTATGCATAGCAAAATCCCACGAGCAGCAGTTGAATAAGTTACCATATAAATTGATTGAAAGATAAATAAGAACACAAGAACATAAAAACCTGGAGCAGGAGTAGGCCACCTGGCCCTTTGAGCCTACTCTACCATCCAATAAGATCATGGCTGATCTTTTCATGGCCTCAGCTCCACTCACCCATCCTCTCACCATAACCCTTAATTCCTTTACTGTTCAAAAAATTATCTATTTTAGCTTTAAAAACATTCAATGAGGAATCCTCAACTATTTCACTGACAGGAAATTCCACCAATTCACAACGCTTTCGGTGAAGATGTTCCTCCTCAATTCAGTCCTAAATCTGCTCCCCCTAATTTTGAGGCTATGCCCTCTTGTTCTAGTTTCACCCGCCAGTGGAAACAACCTCCCTACTTATGTCTTATCCATTCACTTCACAATTTTATATGTTTCTATAAGATCCCTCCTCATTCTTCTAAATTCCAATGAATATAATCCCAGCCTACTCAGTCTCTCCTCATAAGTCAACCCTCTCAATTCTAGAATTAACCTAGTGAATCTCCTCTGCACCCCCTTCCGGTGCCAGTACATCCTTTCTCAAGTAAGGAGACCAAAACTGCACACAGTACTCCAGGTGTGGCCTCACCAGCACCCTATACAGCTGTAACATAAACTCCCTGCTTTTAAATTCAATCCTTCTAGCAATGAAGGACAAAATTCCATTTGCCTTCATAATTACGTGTTATACCTGCAAACCAACCTTCTATGATTCATGCGCAAGGACACCTGGGTCCCTCTGCACAGCAGCATGCTGCAATATTTTACCATTCAAATAACAGTCCTTTTTACTATTGTTCCTACCACATTCACATTTATCAACATTGTACTCCATCTGCCCACTCACTTAAGCTATCTATATCCCTCTGCAAACTTTCAGAGTCCTCTGCACACTTTGCTGTACCACTCATCTTAGTGTCATCCGCAAACTTTGACACACTACACATGGTCCCCAACGCCAAATCATCTATGTAAATTATAAACGATTGCGGTCCTGGCACTGATCCCTGAGGCACACCACAAGTCACTAATTACCAACCAGAAAAGCATTCATTTATCCCCATTCTTTGCTTTCTGTTAGTTAACCAATCCTCTATCCATGCTAATACATTGTCCGTAATGCTGTGCATCTTTATCTTACGCAGCAGCCTTTTGTGCGGCACCTTGTCGAGTACCTGTTGGAAATCCAGATACACCACATCTACTGGGTCCCCATTGTCCACCACACTCGTAATATCTTCATAGAATTCCAGTACGTTGGTTGAGCATGACCTGCCTTTCATGAACCCATGATGTGTCAGCCCAATGGGACAATTTCTATCTAGATGTCTATTTCTTCCTTGATGACAGACTCAAGCATTTTCCCCACTACATAAGTTAAGCTGACTGGCCTATAATTCCCCATCTTTTATCTACTTCCTTTTTTGAACAATGATGTCACATTTTCTGTTTTCTAGTCTGCTGGAACTGCCCCAGAGTCCAGCGAATTTTGGAAGTATTGACCAGGACTTGTGCTAATCTGCAGAGATAGTGACAAATAGTTCCTCCACTGCTCCAGGATAAATGGAAAACCCAAATATGGAAAATTGAGCTCTAGAAAGCAGTTCTGAGGCTTCTTAATATTGTGGAGGTGTAATGGGCAACGCAGCAGGATAGGGAAATTATGGAGGAGTTCGTCGACAAGTAAAAGCATTTTAAACATAAATCATTCAAGGATGGGAAGTCAGTAAAAATCCCTGAAAATGAGGATGTTGGACAAGATAAGAGTTAAAAGAAAGAGACATTAGGCTCATAGGAAACTGGTGGAGTGGTTGATTGACGATGACAAATTTCAACTGTATAGCAGTTGGAGGAAGAGCAGTCTTGTAGGGATAAACGTAAGAGACAACTGGTAGGACACGGGGATAATGGTCAGCTCAGGATCGAGTGTGATGCTCAGAAATTAGGAGTGATTAATTTACTAGTTAGCAATTCTTTAATCTTTACTCAGCAAGATATACAGTCAGGACTTTTTCTTGTTGATTGATGCAGCTTTAATTTAAAATACATCTATCTCTAATACATATTTGTTGGATTACTTTCCTTTTCCATTCACAATTTAAAAAGAAATTAATTCCTTATCTAGGAACATCAGGGGCAACTTATTCCCTAATTTTTTTTGGAATGCACAGGCAATTTATTTAAGCTCACACACAGTAATTTACAGGGGCTGACTTGATTATGTCTGGCGTTAGCAAGATTGCTTTCACTTTCACAGTCCGAAAGTACTGAAGTTGAGGCTGCCATCAGTAACTATTACACTCTGAGTTCAGCTCCTGTGAATGCTGTTCAACATTCAAGTGCCAGGAAACCCACCAGCAAAACAACAATAGCAGTCTCACAAGCAGAGTTGCGACTTCTCCAAAGAATGTTCCTACTGTGACGTTGCTTATGTGCTGTTGGCAAGTAGTTGAAGCTCCTGGAAAACTCTACCACTTTGCTTGTGTTCATTGCTCATCAGCAAAATCAACTGCTACAACAATTACCAGAAGAATCATGCCACGTGTATAAAGTATGCCAGTGACCTTGGAATCATGCCACGTGTATAAAGTGTGCCAGTGACCTTGGAATCATGCCATGTGTATAAAGTGTGCCAGTGCAGTTGTATGATTTTCCTTTAGTTTGATGCTTTCCTTCAATTCTTTAGTTAGCCATGGATGATGGGTACCCCCCCTTTGAAGTTTTCTTTGTGGTAGAAATATATTCAGAGTATTCAGAAATATCCCCTTAAAAGTCTGTTACTGATTCTCAATGATCTGTCTCCTAACTTTGTATCCCAGCTTATTTCAGCTAGTTTAGTTTTCATGAGATAACAAGGTGTAGAGCTGGATGAGCACAGCAGGCCAAGCAGCATCAGAGGAGCAGGAAGGCTGACGTTTTGGGCCTAGACCCTTCTTGAGAAATGGGGGAGGGGAAGGGAGTTCTGAAATAAATAGGGAGAGAGGGGGAGGCGGATAGAAGATTGATAAAGGAGAAGATAGGTGGAGAGGAGTCAGACAGGTTAAAGAGGCGGGGGTGGAGCCTGTAAAGGTGAGTGTAGGTGGGGAGTTAGGGAAGGGATAGGTCAGTCCAGGGAGGACGGATCATGTCCACTTTGTGACAAATCTCGGAATATGAGCACTTTCCCATACAACAGTGACAAACCACTGAATGTTCTCAGGATATTTCAAACATCAGAATCATTCTACGACACTAGACGAATGTTATATTCTATATCATGTCTGCATATAGCAACAGATCTGTATGTAATTGTACCAATAACATTCTTGACTTGTATGTTGATGGTTTCACTGCTATTGACATGCTGAAAAAGTTACATGGAAGCTGCACTTAGACCCTAATTAGCCCCCAGTTGTGCATCACTGGTGATGCATACTTTCTTATGTCAGAAAGCAAAGAAGGAACTTCAAAGCTTACTTAATTTTGACATTATTTAGCAAGTTGGGACTGAGCCTACCATACAAGTCATGAAGAAACCCACGAGCGAGAACCAAGTTCGAATCTGCATTCATATATACAATCACGAAACCAGGCCATGCATCAAGAAAGACATTTGATATCAATAGTCGATTATTTCATTGGACAAAATGAATGTGGCTGTATTTGACATCAGTAGAGGCCACCATTAAATTGAGTTTGCAGAAGAATTGCACTATTTTACAGTATTCTTCACTCACTTTTTGATACGAGGTGCCTTTTTGAGTCAACTCAGTAATTAAGATATTTTAGCACTTCTTGAGCTTCTCCATGAGACTAATAATCAACATGCTCGTGATTGACATGTGCATAATGAAATGTGAAATTTAAAGGAGATTAAAGTGCTTGTGAAACAGGATGGCCATGCTGAAAAGTAAACAACCTTTCTAAAGGATCAATGATTACTGATAAGCATGGTTTGGAAATCACAAAAAAACACATCTTTGTTCAATTCTTAAAAGTACTGAAAACACCATTTGTATGCATTGAATCTGAATCTGACATTTTATTTTTTAGTCTCTGAGTGGCTTGAAAGCACCATTTCAGAGGGTGGTTGAGAGCCAATTACAATGCTGTGGGTCTGGTGTCAAACATAAGCCAGACCGGGTGAAGACAGCAGAATGTCTTCCCTGAAGCAGATTAGTGAATCAGATGGATTTTTATGATAATTAGCAATACTTTCATAAGCTTTAATACTGAGATATACTTTATATTCCAGGTTTATTCATTTGAATTTAAAATCCATCAGCTCAGTGAAATTTGAATCGTTATGCACAGAACATTAGCTTGGGCCTCTGGGTCAATAGATCAGTGATTACCAAACTGTATTACCAACCATTAATATCTTGGCTGAAAAATATAAGTTAAATGACACTAACGAGATCAGTTCTGAAGATGAATGATATTGGACTTCTCGATAGACCCTACGAGATTTGGTGAGTTTCTTGCAGGACTTTTAATTTTTATTGTATTAAATGAGACTATACATGATGTCAAATAATATCCTACTCATGAGAGAAAATATCCACCACAGTGTAATAATTATGTTACAAAGTAAACGGTTTTCTGTTGATGAGAAAACCTTCCATCTGAAACAAACAGGAAGTGCTGGAGAAATTCAGCAGGTATAGCAGCATCTGTAGGAAGAAAAACAGTTAATGTTTCAAGTCCAGTGACCCTTCATCAGAGGCTTTCATCTCACTATAGCTGAGTAAATACATTGCTAAATTAGTGCAAAATTTTGCATTTGTGTTACTGTTACTGATGAAACTGAATGTTTATATTTGAGATAACACCTTTGGAAACAAACCATTATAATATGCTACCAAATAGAAATTGTTGAAGAACCTCAGCAGGCCTGGCAGCATCCGTGCAGAAAAAGCAAAGTTAATATTTCGAGTCCAGTGACCCTTCTTCAGAACTCATTGAATTGGTATGTACTTTATCAACTCACTTAGTAAAAAGAGGAGTACAGTGCATTTTGTTCATTTAAGACTTCCATACACATATAACAGCAGATGGAGTCTCAGAGATAAAATAATCCATGTTTTAACAACACATACAATATTGATTTGAGATAGTAGGAACTGCAGATGCTGGAAAATCTGAGATAACAAGGTGTGGAGCTGGATCAACACAGCAGGCCAAGCAGCATCATAGCAGCAGGAAGACTGATGTTTCGGGCCTAGACCCTTCATCAGAAATGGGGGAGGGGAAGGGGGTTCTGAAATAAATAGGGAGAGAGGGGGAGGCGGATAGAAGATGGATAGAGGAGAAGATAGGTGGAGAGGAAACAGACAGGTCAAAGAGGCGGGGATGGGGCCAGTAAAGGTGGGTATAGGTGGGGAGTTAGGGAAGAGATAGGTCAGTCCAGGGAGGATGGACAGGTCAAGGGGGCGGGATGAGGTTAGTAGGTAGGAAATGGGGGTGCGGCTTGAGGTGGGAGGAGGGGATAGGTGGGAGGAAGAACAGGTTAGGGAGGCGGGGACGAGCTGGGCTGGTTTTGGGGTGCGGTAGGGGGAGGGGAGATTTTGAAGCTTGTGACCTCCACATTGATACCATTGGGCTGCAGCATTCCCAAGCGGAATATGAGTTGCTGTTCCTGCAACCTTCGGGTGGCATCGTTGTGGCACTGCAGGAGGCCCAGAATGGACATGTCGTCTGAGGAATGGGAGGGGGAGTTGAAATGGTTCGCAACTGGGAGATGCAGTTGTTTATTGTGAACCGAGTGTAGGTGTTCTGCAAAGCGGTCCCCAAGCCTCCGCTTGGTTTCCCCGATGTAGAGGAGGCCACAACAGGAACAGCGGATGCAGTATACCACATTAGCAGATGTGCATGTGAACATCTGCTTGATTGGAAAGTCTTCTTGGGGCCTGGGATGGGGTTGATGGAGGAGGTGTGGGGGCAGGTGTAGCACTTCCTGCGGTTGCAGGGAAAAGTGCCGGGTGTGGTGGGGCTGGAGGGGAGTGTGGAGCGGGCAAGGGAGTCATGGAGAGAGTGGTCCCTCCGGAAAGCAGATAAGGGTGGGGAGGGAAAAACGTCTTTGGTGGTGGGGTCGGATTGCAGATGGCGGAAGTGTTGGAGGATGATG
>NC_063335.1:2181313-2196152 GCF_021869965.1 Rhincodon typus
GAAGGAATTGGGAATAGGGGATGGCATTTTTGCAGGAAGGTGGGTGGGAGGAGGTGTATTCAAGGTAGTTGTGGGAGTCGGTGGGCTTGAAATGGATATCGGTTTCTAGGTGGTTGCCCGAGATGGAGACAGAGAGGTCCGGGAAGGAGAGAGAGGTGTTAGAGATGGTCCAGGTGAGCTTAAGGTTGGGGTGGAAGGTGTTGGTGAAGTGGATGAACTGCTCGAGCTCCTTGTGGGAGTACAAGGCGGTGCCGATACAGTCATCAATGTAACGGAGGAAGAGGTGGGGTTTAGGGCCAGTGTAGGTACAGAAGAGGGATTGTTCCACGTAACCTACAAAGAGGCAGGTATAGCTTGGGCCCATGCGGGTACCCATGGCCACCCCTTGTCTGTAGGAAGTGGGAGGAATTGAAAGAGAAGTTGTTGAGGGTGAGGACGAGTTCGGCTAAGCGGATGAGGGTGTCAGTGGAGGGGGACTGGTCGAGCCTGCGGGACAAGAAGAAGCGGAGGGCCTTTAGGCCATCTGTATGGGGAATGCAGGTGTATAGGGACTGGACGTCCATGGTAAAGATGAGGTGTTGGGGACCGGGGAATTGGAAGTTCTGGAGGAGGTGGAGGGTGTGGGTGGTGTCACGGACATAGGTGGGGAGTTCCTGGACCAAGGGGGAGAAAATGTTGATTTGATGCATCTTCTGGAATCTCACAGTTTCTTCTCAAGAACTTTAGATTTACATTTCCAACACAAACTCTAGACTCCCACTGACAGTGTGTACCAATCCCTGTCAAAAGTAAGCATAAACTGAACATTCAACTTTTCCACTAACACTTTTACATATGCAAAACTTTGGATGCTAGTGTGAGGCCGTTGTTGTGTGAAGGGAAATGCTATGGTGATCCTGGTGTGTGCATCAGGGGATTTGAGAACGTACTGTCAGTGAAAACTCAGTGCATATGTCAGGGAAATTGGCTGATATTGTTTGTGTGAATCCTGTGTGTGTTTCAGGTACAGCACACACTGCTAGTGTTAGCCCCCTGTATACCTCAGGGAGACTGGATCTCCTCACCCACTCAGCACTTTTCATCAAGGACTGGTTCATTTTTTTTTTGCTTTTTCTTTCCTCCCTCTGTATTGATGTTACAATTGTACGTGTTTGCTGTCGGCAATTTTAGGTCTTCTCTGGCCAAACCTCAAAGCCACTTACTAATTCTGCATGTCTGATCTTTCGCAAATAACTGGGGTTGTACAGATGGAGCAACACCCTAACATTACGTCACACAGCTATTTCTGTCAGCATCGAGTGAAACTCTGGCCAGAAACACAACTTTTTCATCTCATAAAGTAGTATGAATATTCCAAAGTAAATATTCCTTCCTTGCATGACATATTGTGTGTCAAATATAATATGTATATCATTCAAAAATTTTGCTTTGATCCATTCAGATTTCCAGTTCTCCGTTGGGTAAATCCTCCTCTCAAATAAACCATTTTTTTTATTCATGACTGAGGAACTTGTTAATTGAACAACCAAAACCCTATAGGAATAGTATTAAAGGTCAGCAGTTTTCTGCATAAAATAAGCAGAGAGTGATGACGGATTACTTAAATTGCACTCAGGAAAGCTAAATTTAAACTTCAATATGCACTGACTATCTTTGCCTTGCGTGGTTTGGGCTGTTGCTTTAGGTGATAATGTGCATTTGTTGGAAACATTCAACGCGGTGAACTCTTTTTGTACAGAACTCTGATAAAAGACACACTTTGTTGAATCTTTTGTTTTTATAAAAACTTTATTCATTAAATTTGTAAACAAAAGCATGACAAAAGCACTTCATTTTGAATATTACTCGGACTTGCAAGAAAATTCAATATTTACGATTAGAACAGTCTCCATACATACAGTGTGCAGCCTGAGAGCAAAAGTTTCAAATTACAAATTGCAAATAATGGAACTTGGACTCTTATAAGGGTCTGATTGACATGGACTATAGCGAGATATGTAGCAGAATCCACTAGAAGTGCAACAAGGCCTATCTTGATGCCTGGGAGCAACTTGCTGCATCTTTTATCCATCTGCCAGCCATCAAGGTGAGTTTCCCACTGGGAGTGGTGAGTTCCCTGTTAAGGGGGAATTATTACTTGTTAAACATCTAATTAACTGCTCATCTCGCCCCCATTAATATGCAGCTTATCTCATCAAACACACCAAACTAGCTCGACATCAAGAATCCTTGACATGAAACTCAGAAGAGGTACCTGGCAACTTCAGTTCACTGCTGGCTCAAAAGAGTCTCTATGTTGGATAGCACACAGCAGCATATCAGGGCATGATCCATTGGCACTGCACACATCTCTTGGTCACAGATGTTTGCATCTGATATTTGCAAACCCCTCAGGAGCCTTATGGAACATCTCTTATCCACTTTGAGCACACTTAGGAAGTATAGACCTGCATTGCAGGATACACCAGAAACTGGCATTTGAAAGTTGGCTTCAAGGACGCTTTGAGCACAGAGCCAGGCACCCAATTTATGGGTTGGACAGGCTGCAACTCGGCTGCTCAATTGCTCTCTTAGCGTAGTCAAGAAACCAGGCATCTTGTCAATCAAGAGGACATGCATCTTGCAGTATGGCAGCATGCTATATCAATCTCACATCTACTGTGAGTGCCAGAAGCTCATGCAACAAACATACTGCAGCGAGAAAGCAGCCATGTCTCTATATCTTAAGGGAGCAAACCTCACAAAGTCCATGGAGATATCCATCTGTCAGGGGGTCCCAGTACATTAAGGCAAGAGCAGCCTCCATATCACTCCAGGGGACTGGCCACAGACAGGCATCCAGTCAAGGTGTTCTCAGTCAGTGGTCTGTGCATCTGCAACACAGGAAGAGAGAATGACCTAACGCCGTCAGGGAAATATATAGGCATCATCAGACATCGGGGGGGTCAAGGAAAAGTGAAAGTGAGAACCCAACTTCCTCTGGTCTTTCCTGAAGGGAGATTTCTGAGCAGCTTGCATGTGGTTCCTCTCTAAGTTGTGTATCTCCTGTGGTTCCTTCTCCAGCTGGAATCGTTTTGTCGCGCGACCAATGACTAGTGTGATGGAATGAAGGTTTTTGTGCCCCTCCAGCAGGCTCTGAGGGTGCTGGATCTGCTTCTCCATGGCAACCATCAACCAGTCCATGGAGGCAGCCAGACAATCTCATGCTTGAGGCAGCTAGATCCCCTTAGTGTAGCTGCACTCCTGCAGCCTCTGGGCTATAAGGATCATTGCCTCCTACATACCTGACTACTGCTCCTGTTCCACTCTGTGCATGTAGACAAAGACCCCTGATTACTAACACTGCTGGGGTCCTCTCCTGCCTGAAACTGAGCAGTTTGCTCTTCTTTCTGCCTTCCTTTCCACAATCCCTTCAGGTCCATGTTAAAGAATCGCAGCACCATCTTCCCCTTCCCTGGATATTTGAAGAGCTATGAGTTTTCTGGGAATGGTACGTGGTAAGATGCGTCTAGAACTGGACAAGAAGGACAATGTGGGGCAGAGTAGGCACTTCATGAGGTGAGATAACAAGGTGTAGTGCTGGATCAGGTGAGTTTGGTAAAACATAGTGAGAGGTTTTGCAAGAGCTTGCAGCAATAAACCCTCCAAAAACTACACAACTGCCATTTAGCTAAAATATGTAATATTCAGTCCAAAGTTCTCTATATAACATGGGTCACTCTAGTGTGCCTCAATACACTTTCAGCACTCTTGATTTGCAACATACATTCGTTGTGAGGCATGCAGCCCAAGGGATATTACAATTCCCAGTCCCTTATATAATATTGCTGAAAGTTCCTAGGCAGTGAACTTTCTCCTTGGAACCTCTATGGCACCTGCCCCAAATTTTAGTGTATTGCTCAGCATGTAGCCGGGATCTTGGAAGATCCCAGTCTGCAACACTTACTCAAGGACAACCCCATGCACTGGACAAGCAACAATCTTCAGGTAGATCAAAGAGTGCATTTTGCTAAGTCAGTGGTTCTTCTGGCACAGTTGATGTTTGTGTGAATATCTGGGAGCAACTCATATAGTATATAGTCCTGTGTCATAGAGCTGTTCCAGAGTAACCTCAACAAAAAACCATTGCACCTCTTTCCAGACCTCTTTTGCAAAATCTTAACCCACAAGGAGGTGGACAATAGTCTCTTGCTTGTCACACTCACCTCACAGGCAACGTGCAGAAGAGGGTGAAACCTCAGGAGTATGGGATCTGATGGGAAGGGCCTTTCTCATCAACAGCCAAGCTGCATCTTGGTGCTTTTTTTTAAATAAGTTCTGGCGATGAGATATTTGTCAAAGCTTTTCATTTTAAACCATCGGGAAAATTTGTCAAAAATACCAAGGTAAAGGGAAAACACATTTCTGCTGTCTGAGAGGAGTGCTGATTGGTTGACAAGTGGACTCTGATTCGTAGAGATTTTGCCATGAAGAATGCACTAATTGGATGATTGATTGATTAATTAATTAGAAGATTAGTTCTTGCACACAGTAAATAGACCATAAATTGGAGTGTTTAATCTGTCTGTGTGCTTTGTTTGGTGCCAGAAAAATCAATGTCAAACTGGAGCTTTTCTCAGTTGTTGTAGGTCAGTTGTGATTACTGTAGTCACTGGTTCACAATAATAAATATCACATCAGGCTCCAGACAGTGCTCACATAAAGTGAAAGCAGTCTGCAGCAGGAAGTGGAACATTTTCAAATCATTTCATAGGAATGGGAGATTCACCCATCAGAAAAAAATAGTTCTCTTCTATCCTATTGAGCCATTTTAAACATCTTGATTAGATCACCCTCACATTCCTAAACAAGGAAAAACAAAGTAAATTTATGAAAGTGTAGTGTGCAAATCAAACCCTGAAAACAGTAGGAAATTAAACAACAGATTTATTTATTAGCACCAAAAAGCACGTAATAAAGGAAAGTTTATACCAATGGTAGCATGTGATTGGCTTCTTTTCGCAACATGTTTAAAGGTGACCTGTCTTGTTTCTAGCTCCTTGAGTTATTTCTACTCACACTCATATTTACAAGTGGTAACATAGAATAATAATATATGTTATGGAAGTAACTTATTTGAGTTCTTAAGTTTGAAGTCTGCCTCTAGCGATTGATGTTCTGTGGAGATGGTGGTTGTGGTGTTGATATTTAAAGAAATCCTCCAATCTCCACTTCCAAATTGAATTGGACCAGAACCTCCTGTTATTCAGAGAATCCACCAACACCCCTCATCACAAGAAATGATCATAAGGTAACATTGGATCAAAAGGGCTGAAAGGGAAGGAATTGAAGGCTATAAGGATAAAGACAGGCTCTTATCATGAAGCAGTGTAGAGCTCTGTGGTGGCTCACCAACTTCATTCAGTATTTATGTCTCAAATTTGACCAGCTATGAGGCACTGTACTAGACCGGGGGAGGAGGAGGTGGATGTAGAAGAGGAATGGACAGAGTAGGGTTAGAGAAATAGGAAGGGCCTCTAGAGGTTTGAAGAGTAAAGAGAGAGTCAGTTAGGATTAGGGAGAGTTTCTAGGGGATAACGGAGCTGCATGGCGCTCATGCCTGTTTCAAAACCTTACTAAAGCTCTCTATACTTCTTATATTCAGAACGCATGAGAAAAGTTGTAAAAGGTGCAGTGTTGAATAAAGATATACTGCAGCAAGTGAAGTATGCAGTAGATGATCATCAGTTTGAAAGCTCTGACAGTCAATTCAAACACAGAGTAGCCCCACACACACTCAAAGAAAAATGCGTTTGAACTCTTCAAAGGAAACCTGGAAAGTGAATGTGAACAGGTGAAAAGCATTGCTCAAAGCAGCTTTGCTACCGAATATTAATGGTATTTAATCAGTGAAAATAAAGCAGGGATAACATGTAATTGCAAAGCACAAAATATGCAAGCCTAAATTTACTGAGCCTGATGAGAAAACAATGAATTTGATAAATCAATTAATTGAAATCTAGTGTTGTTACATTTCTAGCTTTCATTTAATAAAAGTGATGTATTAAATATTACATCATGGAGAGGGCTGACCAGATCTTATTTGGATGTCTAGCAATTGCTTCATATTTAGACAAAGAATGATAGCTGTGGTGTTTTAATGTAAGATGGAAGTTATTAAATCCTACACTTAATTGATTTAATTTGGCTGCACATTTCATCATGATTTTTAAAAACTCTCAAGGTCAGAAGTCCACAAACATCCTAATTTACTCATTGTAGTGTATTGGAAGTACACAACAACAACACTTTACGTTCATTTAACACCTTTAGCTCAGCAAAACATTATAGGATGATCAATTGTGATAATAAGACAAAATTTAGCACTGATCCACGTAAAGGGATTTTTGGATTGATGATCAAAAGCTTGGTGAGTGAATTAGTTTTTAAGGAGAGTCTGTCAGACAGAGAGAGCTGGTGGAAGTTTTAGGGAACAAATTCCAGAGTTAGAATGCAGAGAGCAGAAGGCGCTTCTCAAGACGCCGGAATTAGTCGTACTTTTGATTAAACTGGATTAAAAAGGACCCAGGTCTGATCCCTGATTTGCGTTGACTTCTGATTTGCCACTGATCTCAGTGCTGCTGAGTTTGGAAATGAATGAGGAGAGTGGAGAGTGAGGATGATGTGTGTGTGTGGATTTGCATTCAGTAACCCTGATGGAAATGCAATTTTCCGGGCATCTGGTGAAGACAGAATCTGATTGTGATTTTTTTTGCAAGCAGAAATGATGTGGATTGTTATTCCAAAGGTTCACATTTAGAAAATGAGCATCTGCGAGATGCAATACAAGCGGCCTGTTATTCCAGGCACACAGGAGATGAGAATGCAACTAGGATGATAACTCTGTTGCTGATGTAAGCTCCATTCAGCACCATGTTTTAGGAAATATGTTTTCATATGAAAACTTTAACTGTCTAAATATGGAAAATGTATTGTTTGTGTTGATGTCTTTCTGGAAAAGATTTCCTTTTGGGGAAGGAACATGAAAGAGTCTGGTAGCAGCCTTCCCTCTCATAAGACATCAGTTAGTGTTGTGATAGTCAGCTCTGTGTTAGACATCAGCTGATATAGATCAGGAGCCCCATTCTGGTGTGCTATTCTCTGCTACATGTGCTGTAGAGAACTGAGATGGTTCAGTGGACTGAGGAGGTGCATGCTTTGCTGAATTCTGTTTTCTCTGTGCTCTCTTCTTTGCTGCTTGAACTGTTTTTCTGCTCATCTCTTCCAATGCCTCTCCAGTCAGCCTCCAGATGTCGCAGCCATCAGCAACTGTCTGCCAGAGTCATGTCTCCATCTTCATATCTCAAAAGATCGAGTACGTAATCTTGTCTGAAATCACTGTATGTTAAATGGTTCCTGAATGTTTGAATGTCTCTAGTAGCCTTAGAACAATAATCAAATCATGACTCCTTTGAAGAACAATGGCAATTTTATTTGTAGATTCCCATCAGACAGATGATATAGAATGTGAATTTACAGACATCGACATATCTCTGGAAGCTGAGCTAATAGAAATAGTCTTTCTTTTACCTACTCTCTAGACTAGTACATTGTCGCTGTACCAGTGATTGCATAAGGAAAGCAATCTTTGTCAATACTCATCAAAATGAAATGCAGCTCTATCTCACTAGCATGCTCATAATGCAGTTTGATAAACAGTTCTATGTCCAGGAGTCTCCCGGCTGTGTTAACCATTTGAAAGATATTGGTCATTTACTTTTCTTAGTTTCCATTTCTAATTTAAGAGTTAAAAGATTCTGGAAAAGAATTTATTTGAAACCATTATTAATTTGGCCTCAAAAACTGATTTGAAGTACTAGTGATGTTGTGTCTCTCTTTATCCAACAGTTTATTTTGCTTTCATATAGATTTATACCCTAGAATGAGTACGGTTTATAATTTAGCTTAGAATTTAAATTGCATCAAGATTGCCTTTTAGCCTTAAAGAGACCAGAAATATATATTTGGCATCCCATGCTGTTTCTGTTAAATATGTAGGGACCATTTGATTCACACAGAAGGTTCTGTTTAAACTGTTTAGATAGGTCTGCCTCTTAAAGCTTATCTTTTGTAATGACATGAATAAAGATTGCTGTGGGAGGAGTACTATTTTCATCAACAAATAGATTTTTGTTTAGCTGAAATAAAGGGCTAGTTTTTACCCGAAACTACAGTTTTTCATTTCCCACCTAACCACTGACACAAAGTCATCCAGTAGTGCACAGGGCCTGGTATTCTGTCATCATGTCACCCTTTATTTACATGTGGAAAGTCCTGACATTGATCCAGCTCCCTCAGAGCCAGCTGTCAGAGTGAACAGACACTCTGACACTCCTGTTTATACCTGTCAGCCAGGGATCCCTGATTGGACCAGGTTAACAGCCCCAATCAGGGGACTCATATTCTATGAGGTCCACCTGGCTGACCTCGTTACAATTATTACATATTGCATATTAACCACCCTGGTCCTCTTTAAAAAGAAAACAGAGTAGATACACAGAAATTCTGGCCAGCAGTTTAAAAGGAATGTGTGAGCAGACTTAAAAGTAAGTAATTGCATAACATTGTGTTAATCATAGAGTCAGGAGTGTTACTATGAAACAGAAAGAGGCCATTCAACCTAGTGAGTCCTTGCTGGTCGTCGTAAAAATTCAAATAAATTTTAAATATTTGTCAGCCTTTTAGGTTGAGAATCACTTGGAGGTGCATTAGCCCGCAAGAATGAAGTGAAAAACAACCCAGTATGACAGCATGAACAAGCAACAGAATGAAGTGGCTCCCAAATACTGTTAGCCGCTGTCAAAATGGACAGGCTGCTGTGGGGAATGGGTGGGTGAGGAAATTCTGGGTTTGGCACCTTTCTTTGTGCCAGTATGCTGGTCACGACCAGGGTTTTGGAAACATACAGAAGGGATGACAAACTACAAAAGTTGACAAGCAAACACTCCCCAACCATACCGTGCAGGACTCAAGTATTTTCTGTGAGTCAAACCTGGGAAATATTGCATGAAGGTTGAGGGAGTTGGGAAGTAAAATTTTTCATCCAATGGGAGCCAGGATAGGGAAGGATGGATGAGTATGGTGGGAATTGAGAGTGGAGTACGATGAAAGAGGGCTGGTAATCAGAACTCAGCAGGAATAGGGGCCTGAGAGCAATGAAGGTGAGGACAGAGAGCACGACTTAAGCATGTGGTAAGTAAAACATAAGTTTTGCTATATTTGGGTCTGAAAGAGTTATTACTGAGGAGTACCATAAGCATCACCAACAATGATGATGTCATATGGACTTATGAGCAGAAAAGATTTGGATGTTGAAGGAATGAGACCTAACACACAACCTTCATCAAAATCTCTATGATAATGTCTATCTAATCAATATACTTGTAACTAGTTGCTACCATGCATTAAGCTATATAGTGTTAACTACAAGAGATTCTTCTAGTTTGACCAAGAAGTCGGCTTTTCTCCACCACACTTGATCTGGCAGATTGTATAGTTGCTTACACTTAAAGAGGATGGTGGCAGCATCCTTTATTCTGAGCAGGGGCTCAAACAGCATAGTGAGACGGCAGGCCCATATAACACGGTATGGGATTGGTGCAAATTTGGTACAACTTGCATGTGAGCGTTCTTTGAAGTCTGACTGTTCAATAATGCTGGAATCTCATGAGTGACCATGGTGGAGATGCTGGGGATTATTTATTCCCTCAATTGGATTTCTAATCAGAAACCTGTATTCAAGAAAAAACATTTTATCAAAAAAAATCAGTGTTGTATCAAAAAGCAGGTGAATTGATATTATTGTCGTTGCTAATTCGGTATTTTTTATGAGTTGAGTGTGAACTCTTAGGAACTTTTGCACAATTTAATAACAATCTGTGAAATTTAATGAGTTCAATTAAATGATCAGAAAATTTAAGGATTACTCAGTTATATGATGTTAACAGTGATGATGAAACTAAACTATCCTCCCACTCCTGTCTACAGTTAGAGGCGGTGACTTGTTGGTGGTTATGTTGCTGTTATTGTTAATCCGCCTGTCTGACTGTCTTAGTTGCATCCCTCTGTCTTTTGTACAAGCCACACCTATTTTCAATGCTATACAGTTTTTCATAGTAATGAAGAGAAAGTTGTGTGAACCCTATTTCTTTGTAAATGCTAATTTCGTAAACATTTTCAAACAGTTCCTGCAGACTGATGATGAAACATGTATTCTGTGCAAAATAACTTCGCAAAACTACCTGCTTACAACTTATCTTTTGCTTATCTGTTCTACTGTTTAATTCTACAGTTGTTCTTATGTTCCCTGACAATGACATTCTATGAAGCATGTTATGCACTGTGTTATAAGACAACTTGTTGTGAATGCATACAGTTAAAGCCTTATCAAATGTGGCTAAGTGACATATAACTGGTGTCAGGTTCGAGTCCCACTCAAGAGACTTGGATACATAATCCAGATTGAGACTTTTAATGCAGTACTGCACTGTCAGATATGTTGTTAAATGGGATGTTAAATCAAGGTCTTGTCTGTCCTTAAGTTTAATGTAAAAAATCCCTTTGCAGCTGTTTTGAAGAAGAGCAGTGCAGTTCTCACCAGTAGCCTGGCCAATATTTGTCCCTTAATCATCACCATCAACTAGTTATTGATTTCTGTACTGTTTGTAAAAGCTTCCTTTGTTCTGATTGGTTGCTGCACTTGTCTACGAAATAATGCTAACTACACTTCAAAAGTTTGTCATAGTTTGTGAATTTCTTTAGGACATCTTGAGGTTGCAAAAGATGCTGTATTAGATGTATTATTTTTCTATCCAAAGTCTCAAGTATACAAATGAAAATCCATCCAGGTCATCTTTACAGTTCAGGCCAGCAGCCTATTTTTACTTTGTGAAGTAGACTATATACCAGGCAGTGGCAGTGAGGTTTCCAGAGAGCTGATCATTCATCAGGATAGTTGCTACTTTTGTTTATTCAACTGTGCGTCTTTCAGAAATATTGTGACTTCCCAATCTTAAATAGAGATCTGTCATAAGAAACAGTTATAACTTTGCATTCTGGAAGTGTTGAGGTATTTGTAAATGAATTGTATCTCTGCCCTATCTGCAATTATCATAACCTAATCTCCTGGAAACAAAAAACATGCAAATTTGAAACAGGATTAGGCCATTCAGCCCCTCAAGCCTGATCCATCATTCTTGATAACCTTAGGTCCTCATATTCAATGACCATGTTTCTATCACCTTCTGAAACACAGAGTTCCAAAGTTGTATAATGTTCTAAGAGAATAAAATTATTTTCATTTCTGCTGTAAAAGGGTGACCCCTTCTTTAAACTGTGGCCCCTTGATCTGGACCTACCCACAAGAGGAAGCATCCTTTCTATGTCTGCCTCATTCAAGACCATTCAGGATCTTGTATGTTTTAGTCAAATCACACCCCACTCTTCTAAATTCCAGAGGAAACAAGCTCAATTTGCCTACCTGTTCTTCATAAGCCAACCTGCTCATTCCAGATAACAATCTAGTAAACCTCCTCTGAACTATCTCCAATGTATTTTACCTCAAAGAAGGACACTAAAATTTCACACATTATTTTGAGATTTTGCCTCACCAGTGTCCTTTACTAACTGAAGCACAGCATCCTTACTTCTAGGTCAGTTTGTCTTGTAACAACGAATTGCATATACAGCCTTCTTAATTGCTTGCTGTACCTGTACATTAACTTCATGTGACATGTGTACCAGAACACCTGGATCACTTCTGCACCTCAGAATTCTGCAGTTGTTCACCATTTAAGTAACACTTTTTCTCCTTCCTGCTAAAGTGAATCACTTCACATTTTCATATGTTATATCACATCAGCCAGATTTTTGCCCACCTACTTTTCCAAATTCAGACTGCAGCCTGATTTACGATGACGATCCACAATTAGATGTTGTGATGGCTCAACTTTTAAAATAAGAAACGTTGGCTTATATCCCATTGATTTTACACAAAAACAGTTCCAAAAGAAAAATATATGTTCACCAAAGTTTATAGAATTCACACATTGTGGAAACAGGCCATTTGGCCCATCCAGTCTTCACCAACCCTGTGAAGAGCATCCCACCCACACCCAACAGCTCTGTATTTCCCATGGCTAATTCACCTAACCCGCATGTCTTCGCAATGTGGGAGGAAACCAGAGCAGCTGAAGGAAGCCCATGCAGACACAGGGAGACATGCAAACTTCACACAGTAACCTGAGGTTGGGATTGAACCCAGGCCCCTGGTGCTGTAAAGTAGCAGTGCTAACCACTGAGCCACCGTGTGAGACCATGTGAAACCCATGCTGCTTCTCAACATATACCATCACCTACAACCCAAAAGTACTTCAAATTCACCAAGAAAGGTAGAATGGTACCTCAGTGGTTAGCACTGCTGCCCCACAGCACCAAGGACCTTGGTTCAATTCCATCTTTGGGTAACTGTCTGTGTGGAGTTTGCACATTCTCCTCATGTCTGCATGGGATTCTTCCAGGTGCTCTGGTTTCCTCCCACAGCCAAAGATGTGTAGGTTTGATAGATTGACCAAAATAAAAGTTGCCCTGAAGTGTCCAGTTAGGTGGGTTAGCCATGGTAAAAAGCCCATGTGGGGTTCCAGGAATGGGGCGGGTCTGTGTGGGAAGCTTTTCAGAGGGTCTGTGCAGAATTAATAGGCCTTTTCCCTGCCCTGTAGGGATTCAACAGTTGTATAAGACACAGGTGCCATAAGCCAGAAATATTGTTGAATGACAGCCACATCTACATCATAGCAGGGATTGAGAGTCAAGAATAACGGTACTGGTCTCACTTTTTTAGAGTCGCAAGTCTGTATAAAAAAGGACACTGCAGAAGTCTTGACCTCAGGAAGATTTTTTTATTATGTGTTGGACAAATGTTTCTCCATTTATTAAACTTGGTAACAAAATATTGACCCAGCCTCTAGGTATGATTGTATCAAATATCATATGGGAGTTAGTGATTGTATCCACATCACTGGAAATGTTTTATCTATATCATATGTATTACCCTTCTCACTGGTATTATACCACCCACCAGGAATTGATCAAGCAGTATCCAAGCCTTGTAGATTATGCACATGAAGGGAATAAAGAGATAATAAGGGAAAGACCATAGCATTAATGAAAAAAATTAGTTATTATCAAGAATACAGCAGGATTAAAGTGACCCTGCCAACTGCAATCAAAATGTACACTCGCCAGTTATTAATGAACATCCAAAGGCTCACCATTGGATATGGCCATTGAACCAAAAAGTATGAATTCTAGTGAACTTTTCCTACATTCCAATTGTCAAAATTTTTAAATGAAAATTGCATCTTTAGTCATTTATGGAAAGGAATTGTTGATCTGATGTGGAAAGTTTCAGTGTAGTTGACATTTTTCTTCGAAATTTTGCAGATAATCTAAATGAGCAAGCCTGACAGAACTGCATTAAATTGCCCTAATATGCATGAGGTGTAACTGGCATAATGTAACTAGTCATTGTGCACGTTTAAGGCAGACAGTCTGCAGGAGTAAATACGAGACAGACTTACCTATCTGAGGACAAGTTCTGGCTCAATTTGAGGCATGAAAATTGATGACTGTTGAGAGAGGGAGAACGTATGCTTGAGGTTAGAACTGAGATTACATTTTTGGGATATTGCTTTGGTTGGCAGGAATGTGCTCAGATCTAGCTGGAACAAAAGAATAATTACACATGTTTGATTTGTTAGCAGTTTGCAGGAATGTTTGCATTTTATTTGCTAGTGTTGGTTCCTTACAACTGTCAGCATCTTTCTGAGCATAAATATTTAGAACATAGAACATAGAACAGTACAGCATAGTACAGGCCCTTCGGCCCACGATGTTGTGCCGAACTTTTACCCTAAACCTAAGGTCCATCTAACCTCCACCCCTACCTTATACTATCATGCATATGCCTATCTAATAGTCGCTTAAATGCCCCGAATGAGGCCAACTCCACTGCCTTCTCTGGCAATGCATTCCATGCCCCGATCACTCTCTGAGTAAAGAACCTATCTCTGACGTCTCCCCTATATCTACCTCCACTCACTTTAAAACTATGCCCCCTCATAATAGCTACCTCCACCCAAGGAAAAAGTCTCTGGCTGTCCACTCTATCTATACCTCTGATCATTTTGTACACCTCTATCAAGTCACCTCTGATCCTTCATCATTCTAAAGAGAAAAATCCTAGCTCTCTCAACCTTTCCTCATAAGACCTTCTCTCCATTCCAGACAACATCCTGGTAAATCTCCTCTGCACCTTTTCCAACGCTTCCACATCTTTCCTGTAATGAGGCAACCAGAACTGGACACAATACTCCAGATGTGACTGAACCAGGCTTTTGTATAGCTGGA
This sequence comes from Rhincodon typus, assembly GCF_021869965.1. Taxonomy (NCBI): domain Eukaryota; kingdom Metazoa; phylum Chordata; class Chondrichthyes; order Orectolobiformes; family Rhincodontidae; genus Rhincodon; species Rhincodon typus. The sequence goes on from NC_063335.1 coordinate 2,195,759, forward strand.
GCATAACTTCACGGCTCTTGAACTCAATCCCTCTATTAATGAAAGCTAACACACCGTACACCTTCTTAACAACTCTATCCACCTGGGTGGCAGCTTTCAGGGAACTGTGGACACGAATCCCAAGATCCCTCTGCTCCTCCACACTGTCAAGAATCTTTCCGTTAACCCTGTATTCTGCTTTCAAATTTGTCCTTCCAAAATGAATCACCTCACACTTTTCAGGGTTAAACTCCATCTGCCACTTCTCAGCCCAGCTCTGCATCCTATCAATGTCCCTTTGTAACCTAGAACAGCCCTCTGCACTATCCACAACTCGACCCACCTTTGTATCGTCCACGAACTTACTAATCCACCCTTCCACTCCTTCATCCAAATCATTTACAAAAATCACAAA
>NC_063335.1:2221152-2244828 GCF_021869965.1 Rhincodon typus
TTGTTATCTCTTAAAGTATGTATTTAATTGGTCTGCCAATTTATTCCCCATTATAAAGTCTATTTCTGACTGTAGGGAACCTACGTTCATCTTTACTGATCCTTTTCTGCTCACATACCCATAGAAGCTTTTACTATTGGTTTGAATGTTATCTGCAAGCTTAATCTCATATTCTTTTTTCCCGCTCATGGTCAGTCTCTTTGTTTCACTTTGCTGGAATCAAAACAGTTCCCAATCCTCAGGCTTGTTGCTTTTTTAAGCAATTTTTATGTCTCTTTCTGGAACTTAATACTACCCCTAATTTCCCTGTTAGCCATTGACTAACCACGTTTCCTGTTTTATTTTTGTGCCAGTCTGGGATGAATAACTTTTGCAGTTCGTCGTTGCGTTCTTAAATGTTTGCCATTGCCTATCTACCGCCATCACTTTAAGTAACAATCCCCAATTTAAGTTTACTGTCTCATGCTACATATCATCATAATTTTCTCTATTTAAATTCAGGACCCTAGCGTCAGAAACAATGATATTACTCTTCAACTTAATGCAGAATTCTAACTATTGTGGTCACTCTTCCCCAAGAGCCCATGCACAACTAGATTGTCAATTGTTCCTTTCTTGGTACAGAATACCCAGTCAAGGATGGCTTTATCTCCATAAAAACCGAAAGAATTGCGGATGCTGTAAAAACAGAAGTTGCTGGAGAAGCTCAGCAGGTCTGGCAGCAGCTGTGAAGAAAAAAATCACAGTTAACGTTTTGGGTCCGGTGACCCTTCCTCAGTTCTGAGGAACTCTGATTTTTTCTTCACAGATGCTGCCAGAACTGCTGAGCTTCTCCAGCAACTTTGTTTTTGGCCATATCTCCAGGTGGCTCCTCAATGTATTGATTCACAGAACTATCCTGTATACAGTCCAAGAATCCCTCCTCAGTGGTATTGCGGCTGATTTGATTTGCCCAAGTTACGTGCAGATTGAAATCACCATTATTGTATTGAAATCAGCATAATTACAGCTATACATTTATTGTTTATATCTCTAATCTCCTTTTCCATGCCTTCCCCAAAATCACTACTACAGTTTTGGAGTCTATACACAATCCCAACTATCATTTTATGCCCCTTGGTGTTTCTAAGCTCAACTTAAACAGCTTTTAATTCACCAGAGCTAATATCCTTCCTCACAATCGCATCAATTTCCTTCCTAATCAGCAATGCTACCCCATCTCCTTTTCCTTTCTATTTGTCCTTTCCAAAAACTGAATACCCCTGGATATTCAGTTCCCATACCTGGTCACCCCACAACCACATCCCTATGATCCCTGTTATACCATGGTGTGCAGGTGCTGGTGTTGGTCTGGGGTGGGACAAGGTCAGAAGTCAGATAACACCAGGTTATAGTCCAACAGGTTTATTTGAAATCACAAGCTTTCATAGCACTGCCCCTTTGTCAGGTGAAGTGAGAGGGAAGCACACAGGCACAGAATTTTTAGGCATAGAGATCAATGGACAGAGAGCTCAAAAGATCATACCAAGTGGAATGCCGACAGGCCGAATAATAGGTCTCTGCAGGTGATCAAGAGCATCAGACAGTGTGAGTGAAGTGTCAACAGCTGAACAACAAGCGAAGGGATGATTAAATGAGGCTGAGAGACAATTACAAAAAATCAAAAATAAGGTGGTGCTGGAAACAAACCAAATGACTGGAATAACATGATAGGTATAAGAGCCACATGCTGAAGGTCTAACCAGAGTAATAAGTAATCCAAATCTGTACAAACTAATTAAGGTAGAGAGATCATAACAATTTATCAAGATGATGTGTCAAAACAGGACAGTAAGGAAGATTTTGCAGATACAGGACAGTGTGGTGGGGTCACAGGTAGTGTGACATGAGCCCAAAATCATGGTTGAGGTCGTCTTCATGTGTACAGAGCTTGGTTATCAGTTTCCACTCAGTGATTCTGCGTTGTTGTGTATCTCAAAGGCTACCTTGGAGGATGCTTACCCGAAGATCTATGAATTCTGTGCCTGTGTGCTTCTCTCTTACTTCACCTGATGAAGGGGCGATGCTCTAAAAGCTTGAGATTTCAAATAGACCTGTTGGACTATCATTAAAGATAGGATTTATGGACATTTTGAGAGGGAAAAATTGATTAGAGATAGTCAGCATGGTTTTGTGCAAGGAAAATCATGTCTTACAAACTTGATTGAGTTTTTTATGGAAGTTACCAAAAGATTGATAATGGCAGAGCAGTAGATGTTGTTTATTTGGATTTTCGTAAAGCCTTTGACAATGTTCCACATGGTAGACTAATTAGTAAAGTTAGGTCACATGGATTCAGGGTGAGCTTGCCAATTGGATATGGAATTGGCTTAATGGCAGGAGACAGTGAGTAATGATGAAGGGTTGCTTTTCAGAATGGAGGCCTGTGACCAGCGGTATTCCACAGGGATCGGTTCTGGGTCCTCTTTTGTTTGTCATTCATATAAATGATTTGGATGAAAATATAGAATGCATGGTTAGTAAGTTTGCGAACGACACCAAAATTGGTGACATAGTTGACAGTGAAGAAGGTTTTCTGAGATTAAGGAGGGATCTTGATCAAATGGACCAATGGGCTGAAAAATGGCAGATGGAGCTCAATCTGGAAAAATGTGAGACATTGCATTTTGGTTCAACAAACAAGGATAGGGCTTGTACAATTAATGGTAGGGCCTTCGGTAGTATCGTAGAATAGAGGGGTCTAGGGGTGCAGGCACATAATTCTTTGAAGTTTGTATCACATATAGACAGGCTCGTTACAAAGGTGTTTGGCACACTGTGTCCAGTTCTGGTCGCCCAGTTATTAGAAGAATATTATCAAGCTGGAGAGGGTTCTGAAGAAATTTATCAGGATGTTGCCAGGTCTGGACTGTTTGAATAATGAAGATAGGCTGGGTCTTTTTTCACTGGAGCGTAGGAGTTTGAGAGGCAACCTGATAGAAGGTTATAAAATAATGAGAGGTATAGATAGAGTTAATGGTAATCATCTTTTCCCTAGGATGGGGGATTTCAAGACTAGGGGGCACATTTTTAAGGTGACAGGAGGGAGATTTAAAGAAGACAGAAGAAGCATTTTTTTTTACACAGAAGGTGGTTCGCATGTGGAAAGAACTTCTTGAGGAAGTGGTGGATGTGGGTACAATTACAATGTTTAAAAGATATTTGAATAAGTACATGAATAGGAAATAGTACATGAATTTGGAGGATATGGGCCAGAAGCAGCAGGTGGGACCTGTTTAGTTTGGATTTATCTTCGGTATGGACTGGTTGGACCGAAGGGTCTGTTTCCGTGTTGTATGACTCTATAACCCTGGTGTTGTCTGACTTCTGACCCCATTATATCATATATACTTGGATGTATTTGCACGACTAATTCATCTATTTTATTGTGAATGCTCCACTCATTAAAGTGCAAGGTTTTAGGCTTGACTTTTTAGCATTCTTAATCTCATTCACTGTGGCCTTGCTCCATTTTAGTGTTTGAATTCTCTGCGTAATATCTTTCATCTTTCTCATTTTGCTTTTTGTCTTAGTCCTTATTTTCCATCTTGCTGTATAGATTCCCATCTCCCTGCCATTGTAGTTTAAACCATCCCCAACTGCACTAGCAAATACTCCCCAGGACATCAGTTCTGGTGTTGTCCAGGTGCAACCCATCCAGTTTGCACCCACCACCCCCAGTACCATTCCCAATCTCTCTGCCATGTACCCTCTCTCTGACCACCTGTTCATCTGATATATTTTACTATTTCTGTTCTGACCAGCACAGGGCACTGGTAGCAATCCCAAAACCTCCATTTAAGGTCCTGTTGTTTAACTTGTTTACTAACTTCCCATGTTCTGCTTTTAGGACCTCATCTCTAATGTATGTCATTGGTACTGATCTGTACCATGACCACCCTGTCATATCAGAATGCCCTGTAATCTCTTCAGGACATTCTTGGCTCTAGCACCCAGGAGGCAATATACCATCCTGGAGTTTAGTTTGAAGGCACAGAACTGTCTATCTGTTCCCCTTACTAATGAATCCCCTGTTACTATAGCATTCCCTCTATTTTTCCTCCTCTCCCATGTAAGTGGGAATACTCTTTGTGAGGATGTATTAAAACCATTTTCATTGCAAATAGATGATTCAGTGTTATTTTAAAATTGTTCCAACTATTTTTATGTCTCAAAAGGTACTTCACTCTAATCCACTCTTCTGTAAACTCTGAAGATCTCCAAATAATTAATGTGGTGGCAGTCTTATGCATCATGTCTGAGATTTAGTTTTGGGATAGGGATCTCATAGCACACACTTCCATCAAAAAAATTGAGTTCCACCGCTTAATTTGGTACATTTTTGACTTGGCCTTTCCATCTGTCCTTTTCTAACGGCTCTCGTCACCAACTCGAAGGGCCATGTTTTAAAATGACCCCTTTGATAAGTTGAGATAATTTAGACAGTCTGCTGAAAACAGTCCAAAAGGCATTCTTTTCACCAGGACCAACAGTTAGGTACCTTGACCATATTGAGGACATTGATGTGCAAAGTTTGTGGAGTAGACAGTGCTGGAATCCATCGCCAATTGCTTCATTCATTTGAGGACTTGCCAGTGTGAATGCTCTGCAGCTTCTGATTTGGCCTGAGAGTTGCATAGGCAAGTCCTTTCCACCGCCTCTGGATTCAAAGTTAACAGGAACTATTCCAACGTTAAAATAGCTGCTGGGATCCACTTTTTTTTTTAACAAACACTTTTTTTATTCTTTTTCTTCCAGTAAAATGTAGAAATAGGAGGAAAAGACTCTATTGCCATTCATCCAGAACGTTCTCCTTTTATACCACAGGAGACCTGTATCACGAATTTTTCAAACACAGGCCAAAAACTTTTGGGCTGCAACATCAAAATAAGCTGCCATTTTCACAAATAGCAGCAGCCAAGAGGCCCCAGAGTGTATAGTGAAAGGTATTGTATTTATTATATAACAGTAGCATTTGATGATGTACATGCACCAGTTTAATCATCTTTTGGCCCTCATTTAATTTCTGTGGCAATCCTTGTGTACTGCATACATTTTGCGTTAAAATAATAAACTTAAAATCAGCAACAATTTCTTTACAGTCCCCTGCTCACAGCATAAGAAAGGTGTTCTAAAAATAAACTTGCAATACTGAACATACACACATAGTACTAACAGGCTGGAAGGATATATTGATGAGGTAAAATGAAGGATTATATGAGGGAGCTCACTAGATTCTTTGACTGAATAACCTCTTTCTCTGCTGTATATTCAGTGTAGTTTTATGCATTGTTTGCATAAATTTCCCAGCATAAATGGAGCTTTCAGAGATCAAGAACCAGTAGCAAATGAAGTAAATTCAATGTTTTGGAATACATCTCAAAGTGAGATTATCTGGAGCACAAGAGAATACAGTAAACTCAAACTGACTGTGGAAAGTTTCTCTGAAGATTAATTTGTCAGGGCATCCTGATGTGTCCATCCAGATTGCATTTCAACTCCACACTGTGTGACAGTAGCCTAGAGAACTTGATGGATTTTAGACTAATGTGCAAGCACTATATACTCAGTGGTTAACCTTGTGCACACGTTTGGTGTTGCACCCTTCTAATCTCTATGTCAGTACAATTTCCAACAAAGCATTATTACTGAAATGATATGCTGTACAGTGTTAGATACCAACTATCTGAGAATTCCCCAAACCCTGCCAGCAAATGCAGATTAAACCTAGTATGTTGTTTTACAGGCTGAGATATTTTGTATTGGATTACTCTAGACTGTTCCAAATCTTTAATAATGTTTCCTTGTAACAACAAAAATAATATGTAGACATCTTTGCACACCCTTAAAAATTCTTTCATGGGTTGTGACTAGGTCAGCATTTGTTGCTTATCTTCTGTTGCACTCAAGAAGTTGGGCTTGATTTACCTTCTTGAGATGTTGCAGTACATGTATTTCTGTAGTGGTTTTGTACAACAAAGTGGTTTGTTACACTATTGTGGAGAGTAATTAATAATCAGCCACATTGCTTTGGGTCTGCGGTCCCATACAGAGCAGATGGAGGATATGAGTGAACCATATGGTTTTGTTTTACAACAATCAGCATTACAGAAACATAGGTTTCATTTCTGGATGTATTAATGGAATGGACTTACTAATTAAAATTCAAATTCCAACATGGTCATGGTGGGATTTGGACCTGTGCGCCCAGAGCATTAGTGTAGACTTTTGCAATCCAATGACATTTTCAGTTTGCCATTAGCCCACTTGTGGCACAATAGTTTGTCCATGGGGTGAGGGGAGAATAAATGGGTCTGCCTTGGCTTAGCTTTCGGCTGCAGATAAGAAAGAGGGTCCAGAGTTTTGCAATGTACTCCGAGTATTATTGACATTACAGTATGTGATTGTGTGTAATCATGTAAATGGACCTTTTATTTGGAAATATGCCCTTTTCTAACTATATGATAGTGCAACTGCAATGTAGCTGTAGGTCCCTTTGAACTTAGAATTGGACATTGTGCCTTTATTACATGTCCTCCCAACTGTACTGAAGCAAAATATGGATTCCAAAAGATGTAAATCTGAAATAAAACAAAATGCTAGAAACATTCAGCAGGTCAGATGGCATCAGGAAAGAGAAACAGTTAATGTGAAATGTAAATAATGTTTAATAATATAAAAGAAGCTATGACCCTTTCTCCTTCATGGGCTGTGTTGTTTTCTTTATGTCTTTATGTCTTCTGAATTTAAAATTGTCCTCCACATAAAGATCTGAATGACATGGCTATGGCGAGATATGTGGCAGAATTGGGCAAGAGGTCCATCTCGACATCGAGATTATCTTGCTCCATCTTGTACGCTTTTCACAAGCAGCCAGGTGGTAGAGAGCTGCCATTTGTCTGTGATGAATGTTTGTTAAGCTTCTTGTTGATGGTCCAACTCACCTCATTAATATTCAGCTCCAGTCTTACTGAACCTACTGAATAACCTAGCTATTGGGAAAACTTGACATGGAAACCAGATGGAACCTGGTTCCTGAAGCCTGGTGTATTCAGTCACCACTTCTACTGAATCACTTCCATATTTCCCATGACCAAACTTTAACCCAATGCACAATCCATGAGCACCAGCCACATGTACCCTTCCTTTATGAATATTGTCATCCGACAAACAGCAATCCCAGACCACCATCCTGGCACCTCTCTGATACATGCAGTGTGCCCTGGAAACCCAGATTTGCGTATAAGGACACATTAACAACCAGCATTGCAGAGCTGCGTCAGACAGAGTAGTCATACAGGAACAGACAACCAGCCCATGGCTTGGATCAGGCTGTTTCCCAATGCTTAATAAAAACCAAAAGAAATGCGGATACTGTAATTAAGGAACAAAAACAAAGTTTCGGGTCCGGTGTTCTGAGGAAGGGTCACCAGACCCGAAACGTTAACTCTGGTTTTTCCTTCACAGATGCTACCAGACCTGCTGAGCTTTTCCAGCAACTTTGTTTTTGTCTCCCAATGCTAGTGGCTTACTCTCCTGGATGGGTGTAAAGGAGATGGAAATTATAACAGCAGAATCGTTAGCAGCACCTGAAGCAAAGGTTATGATCTAACAGGGTCGAACTCACTGTCCTGGAAGGCTGGAAAGTTCCTAAGCAAAAGACTGTTGCTGTTTCTCAAGCTTCTGTTGAGCTTCATAGGAACAGTGTAGATCAAAGACAAGAGTGGGTGGATTGGACAGAGAATTAAAATATCAGGCAACTGGAAGCTCAGAGTCATACTTGCAGACTTAACAAAAATATTCCACAAAAGCAATCAACCAGTTAGTGGCTGCTGCCTCTAAATACAAAACATTTTTCCAATGTGGAACAAACCTTAGTATAAGCATGGAATGTATTGTACAAAATTGATAGAGGTACACGTAAATCTCTTTTTAACCGGGAAGCAGTGTTTGGGCCCTGGTTGCTGAAATGGGAAAAGGTAAAAGGGGAAGTGTTGCATTTCCTGCACTTACATGGAAAGACAGCATGGAAAGTGGACCAGATGTTGTGGGTGGTTGTGTGAGCCAGAGTACCATGGAGGGAACTGTTCCTTCAGAATGCTGAAAGGAGGCGATACAGGAAAATGTGTTTGGTGGCGGCATTGATGAAAACAATGCAGGGTGATCTGTTGAACATGAAGGCCGGTGGGATGATAGCTAATGACACAGGAAGCCTTATTGGAGTTCTGTGAGGGAGGGAAAGGGATGAGGGCGAAAGTGCAAAAGGTGGGACAGGCCCAAGTGACTACAGTAATGGGGGCTTTTCTGTTGAGGATATAGAAACACTCAGAGTCAGTTAGTTTTGGTCACCTAGATATGTGTAGAGAAGTAATGCCTAGATTTCTTTTCCCCAAATTAACTTGGGTTTTTATCAGTTTTTCACTTCATTTTGAGAAATCACATTGTTCTGGGTGAGATGGAATCACAGAAAAAAATATATATACTGAGATACAGGAGGTATTGTAATTGTGTGGGACAGGCTGAATGGATCAGAAGGTTTTTACCTGTCTGTCATCATTCTTAATTCCTCCATGACCTCCTTTTATGATGTAACACTTTCTGTTTCTGTGTTTTTCCTGAACCACAACCAACATTCTTACGCGCAGCCCATCCAAGCCAAGGCACTAGCTGGCGAACAGTAGTGGAAACCTTCTTGATTTTTTTCCACTCCTCACTAGCTCAAAAAGACTGAGTCCAATGTTTGTGCCCTGTGTCACCCTGATTGAGATCAGTAACATTAGCTCACCATGGGGATTGAGCCTGAACCAGACCTTGTCTATATGAGCCAAGACCGGCAGCTGATGATGAATTCCCTATGAGACCTTAGTTCACATTTGCAGCATGAAATGTAATGTTCTGAGTAAATCTGAGCTGATAGCTATAATGTAAAGAGGCTGCAACTCCGGACCAGATTCAAGTTCATTGTTTTCATCAAAAAAGTGATGCTGATCCAGAGAAAAGAACTGAAATCAATTTCCTGTGTTTAAGTTGGAGTTTGATATTTATAGTTTTCATACATTGCTACATTGTACAGTTCTTTAAAAGTTCTGTTGTTTTGTGTCCAACTCACATCTCCAAATCATACAATGTGCAGGAACTGATTATCACCCAATTGATTCAAACTGAAGTCTGCTGGCACTAACCACTGGTTCACAAGACTGCCTGGAAGTAAGTTATATGGTCTGTCTTAACCCCAAAAGACTAAAGGGAGGGCTAGAAGAAAATGGAGGGATTTACACCTTGAAAATATAGATGGTTAGTTACTGCTAAATCAAAAAGGGTAACTTATAATTCAACACTTTTTTATGGGGCCTTTTAATTTTTGGATCAAATATCCATGTTCTTACTCAACACCCTTACCGCATTGTACAACAGAAAATAAATTGGAAACTGTGGAACTAATGTTTTATCGCAATGCATTATTTACAGTAACATAAAGCTGGCAGTAAGTTTTAGACTGTAATTCAGTTTTCATGTCCTGCTGACATTGATAAACTGCTTCTGTTTCAATCCCATAATTTATGACATCAGCAGAATTCCTATTAAGTTACAATCTTGTTTCTTCGTCCAACAATCGATTGCTCCCTGTCTAATCCGATCTATCCGACTACGTCCTGGGATTGTTGTCCACAATATAGATTCCACCTCAGCACAGTGAGCCACATGTTCCTTTCAAAATATGCTTCCGCTTTTTTGAAATTTGTTTACAGGATATGGATGTCACTGTGTGGGTCAGCGTTTGTTGCCCATCCCCATAATTGCCCTTGAGAAGGTCATGGTGAGCTACCTTCTTGAACAGTTGTATCCATGATAGGTGTACCCACTCTGTGGCTATCATCCAGAACTTTTAAACCAGTTGTGTTTGGGATTACCACATGTTAGGGCCTGCCCTGAAGAGAGCATTGTCGCTCCATTTCTGAGCTTCTTGATCCCAGTTGAAGATAGAGCTAGCTGTGGATCACAGTCATTCAGCAGTAGCTGTTGGTAACCCAGCCATGGATTCCAGCCAGTTGTGGATCCTGGTCACCAGGCAGTGGATCCCAGTCTATCACTATAGAGTCTGGTCAGCCAACTCAAACCCTGATCTTCTAACTGTGGATGCTGGATAGTAGCCACATTTGTCCGATCAGCCAGCTTTGAATCCTCATCACCAGTTTTTCATAGAATCCCTACAGTGTGGGAAGAGGCCATTCAGCCCAACAAGTCCACACCAACTCTCCAAAGAACTTCCCACCCAGACCCATTCCTCTACTCAGCCCTGGGACCCTGCAATTCCCATGACTAATCCTCCTGATTTACACATCCCTGAACACTGTAGGCAATTTAGCATGGCCAATCCACCTAACCTGCACATCTTTGGACTGTGGGGGGAACCGCAGCACCTGGAGGAAGCCCACACAGACACGGGGAGAATGTGCAAACTCCACACACGGTCACCCAAGGCTGGAATTGAACCTGGGTCCCTGGCACTATCAGGCAGCAACACTAACAACTGAGCCACCATGCTGTCTGTGGATTCTGGTCAGCTACTGTGAATGGTAGCAGGGGAACGGCTGAAGGCAGTTCGTGATCAGATTGTAGAATATTTGGAGGCTGTAGACAGGAGAAAGAGCAGTTTCTGGCTTCTCTTGTGCTCAACTGAAGAATTTCCAAAGATGAGTCAGTGCCAGCAGTTTTTTGATTATGTTTAGATCATTGCAAAGTGATACTAACAAGAATCTGAAAAATTTGCCTTGCTGAAGTAAGTTATTTAGAGGGTATAGGATGGGAACAGGAGTGTACCCAGCTGTGAAAAGATATGAATCTGTATACCTCAGTGCTATTTTCAAGTGGCATGAAATCCTCTTAACTGGGTGTTTACATTCAGCCTCACAGAATCAGTTCCAATTCAGTGGAATTGTGATTTTCAAAAAAAGCAGGCCCTTTCAAGTTTTTCCTCAATGTTTTCTAAAATACAGTTGCTGCCATTTGGGAGGGGATGTAGACAGTCTGGGGACATTCACGGTTATCACTCAATCTAAGCCTTGGGTTTGAATAAATGCAGGTGTTTACAACATTCTGAGCTGGTCGCGATTGTAGCAATCTCTGTTAATCACTGTTTCCCCTGCTATGCAGCATTGTAAAGTGGCTAGTCATTTATCATTACAAATCTCCACAGAAGGATATATTGCATCAGGCTTGCTGAACAGTGGGTGGCAACTGAGCATCAGGATCTTACCTGAGGATCAGCGTCCCTTCAACAATCCTGAACTTCTGAGTAGCATGATGGCACGAGCTTAGTTTGTACTCATTCCTGCTATAAAGCTTTTTTGACTTGGAGACAATAACAGCGAGCCAGAGGGTCATCTAAAAGTGGTCTTCAAGGCTTTCAGTCTCTGTGTGATACTGATTGTATTATACAAATATTCATCATCCTTGCATTTCAAGATGAATGAATCATGAATCTTTGTGATTTCTCAAATAGCCATTTCTGTGTTAATGGCAGAAGAACAGAGGATAACTAACCAGGGCTGGAACGTCTACAGTTCAGTTTCTGCATCATAATTCTGCCAATATGGAGTCTAAAAGCAATGAACAGCAATTTATGTTTATACAGAGTCTTTAATGCAAGCAAACACAGCAATAAACTTCACACAGGCAATATAAAACCAAAAGGCACACAAAAGGATTAGGTCAGGTGACCAAAAATTTGGTCAACATAGAACATAGAACATAGAACAGTACAGCACAGTACAGGCCCTTCAGCCCACGATGTTGTGCCGACCTATTATCCTACTAAGACAATCTACCCTGCATACACTACATTTTACTATCATCCATTTGCCTATGCAAGAGTCGTTTAAAAGTCTCTAAAGTATCTGCCTCCACTACCACTGCCGGCAGCGCATTCCACACACCCACCACTCTCTGTGTAAAGAACCTACCTCTGACATCTCCCCTATACCTTCTTTCAATCACCTTAAAATTATGCTCCCTCGTAATAGTCATTTCCGCCCTGGGGAAAGTCTCTGACTATCCACTCTATCTATGCCTCTCATCATCTTGTACACCTCTATCAAGTCACCTCTCGTCCTTCTTCGCTCCAATGAAAAAAGCCCGAGCTCCCTCAACCTTTCCTCAAACGATGTGCCCTCCAGTCCAGGCAGCATCCTGGTAAATCTCCTCTGCACCCTCTCTAAAGCTTCCACATTCTTTCCTATAAGAGGTCAAAGTGCGAAATTTTTAGGAGTATTTGAAAGAAGGCCAGGAAGACAGAGAGGTGGAGAAATAAAGGAGCGCATTCCAAAGCTTCGGACCCAGACAGCTAGATGCGCCCATCAGTGATGGGACAATTAAAATTGGGGAAGCTCAAAGGACTGGAAATAGAGGAGTACGGGCATATCTAAAGATACAGCAGTGATTGAATTCTCCTGCACTTTCAACACAGATAGAGAAGTCACTGCCATATATTGGTTAAGTGTGTTGAGTGCAAACTGCTGTTTGCACAAGGCCATACTGCTTTAATGCATGGGGCAGGTGATAGGATTCAGGGACTACATCCTTGAGTCTTAAAACAAGTAGCTGCTGAGTTAGTAGACACGTGGTTGTATTTTTTTTAAACTTCATAGATCCTGGAACAGTCTCATCAGTTTGGAAAATAGCAAATGTAACTGCACTATTCAAAAAGGAGGGATTCAGAAAGCAGGATACAACAGGCCAGTTAGCCTATAATATTTTCTATACATTTGTTATAGCAAAAATGCTAAAATCTATTATAAAGTTAGTTATGTCACAGCAATTAATAACTCTTAATGCCATCAAGCAGAGTCAATATGGTTTTGTGAAAGGAACATTGTGTTCAACTAATTTCTTATTTATTGGAGCATTTTGAGGAAGAAACAAGCAACATGGAGAAAGGTAAACCTGTAGGTGTGGTGAACTTGAATTCCCAAAAAGCACTTGATGAAGTGCCACCTCAGAGGTTAGAACACAAAATAAGGGATCATGGCATAGGAGTTAACGTATCAGCATGAATAAAAGATTAATTAGTGAACAGAAAACAGAGAACAGGGACAACCATTTTCAGGTTGGCAAGCTATAACTGTTGGTGTGCCACAGAGGTTAGTACTGGGACCTCAATTATTTACAATCTATATCAATATAAATAAACATAATCAATATAAATAAATATAAAACAAATAAATATAAATTTGTGGATTATACAAAGATTGATAGGAAAGTAAGTTGTGAAGAGGATAAAGAGTCTACAATGGGTTAAGTGAGTGAACAAAGATTGGGCAGATGGAGTATAAAGTAGGAAAATGTAAACTTGTCCATTTTGGCAGGAAGATTTTTTTAAAAGCATATTGTATAAATTAAGAGAGATTACAGAACTCAGTGGTGTAGAGGGATCTGGGAATCTTGATGTAGAATCACAAACAGTTACTATACAGGTACAGCAAGTGATTAAAAAGGCACATAAAATGTTGGTGTTCATTGCAAAGGGAATGGCGTACAAAAGAAGGGAACTTTTTCCACAGTTTTAGAGGGCTTTGATGAGACCACATCTGGAATATTTTTACAGTGTTAGTCTCTTTCTTTAAGAAAGGATATAACTGCATTGGAAGCAGATTAAATGAGGTTTACTCAACTGATTTCTGCAATGAAGGGGTTTTCTTATGAGAAAGCTTGCACGGTTTAGGTCTGTATCCATGAGAATTTACAAGAATGAGAGGTGATCTTAATAGAAGCTCATAAGATCCTAAGGGGACCTGTCAGGGTGGTTGATGACAAATTTGTTTCCCCTTATGGAAGAGACTAGAACTAAGGGGCACAGTTTAAAAATTAAGGTCTCCTGTTTAAGGTGGAGATGAGGAGATTTTTTTTATTTTCACTCAGAAGACAGTTAATCCATGCAATTCTGTTTCCCAGAGAGCTGCAGGATATTGAATATTTTTAAGTCTTAGACAGATAGATTCTTGATTTTCACAGGAGTCAAAGCGTTTACAGAGCAGACAGAAAAGTAGAGTTAAAACCATAATTAGATTAGCCATGATTTTACAGAAGGTGAAGCAGATTCCACGGGCCAATCCTAATTTGCATGTATGTTTCATACCTCAGGATAGGTAACTCCTGTGGATCCTGGATTCAATGGAACTGATTGGGTAGAATGAAGGGAGAGTCACATACTGCAATGCAAGTCTTTGGGAATTGACAGTTTCCTCACAGCTATATCATCAGAAGAAGCAAAATAATTCCTTATACTCTGAATATTTTAAGACAATGATTCAAATAACTGTGTGACATGACTCTTGGCTGGGACAGTTTAAACAGAGTAGTTTGTATTTTCATGAATCTTGTTCCTAATCGCAGCACATATCATTAGGATAAATAAGGATGGAATTGTTTTGCAATGTCTGTAATTGTTGGTAAGGAAAGAAACAGTATCTGCAAGGGAAGGAACAGTGAGAAAGATTCACATGATTTGAGACAGGTAATTATCAAATATACTGAGAGGATAGGAGGAGCAAATGAGATATTAATCATGCATGGAATAGGAGGAGGTAATAATTCTGTACTCTTTAGGAGTGGGTAATAACCCTTTATTCTATAGGGAGGTGATAATCCTGTACTCTATGGAGGGAGTAATAATCCTGTACTGTATGGGAGTGATAATAATCCTATAATCCATAAGGGGTAAAGTATTCTATAAGTGTGGCAATATTGGGATGAAATTTGTCTTTATAATCACTTTTGTGAAGCGCTTTGGGATGCTTTACTACATTAAGGCCAGTAGTTGCCATTGTACTGGTTTCATAGTTACTGCTTTATGTTTATTTCTTTTAATTGCAATGAACTCCACTAATGTTCCTCAGCTCCTTAAATTGCTGCACCCAGTTTGTCATTTTTTCCATTTTGCAGGACTTTCACATTGTCAGGTGCAATCGGCAAATATTTATTATTCTCCAAAATATATATTCTTCCAGATTCAAGGCACCTGTGCAGAAATCCTGAGAGAGCCATTACTCAGGACCTATGCTGTCTCAGCAACTTCTACTGTCTGTACCATGATGCTTAGCTTCCTATTCATTCCACAGTATTCTTTCAAAAAATACTCCCATATGGAGCTTCAATAACTAAAATCAAAGTCTGTTAACTTAATTTCATATCTCCTTGATTGACAACAATTTCAATAAAATCGAGAGTACAAAATTAGTATGTAACTAAATGCCAAACTATTTAAACCAGATTTATTTAAGTCTTTTGCTTACTTAAATTTACTTAAATTTATGTTTTCAAGGTCATTCCCTGGATACTATAGAAGACATCTCTGCAATTCTTGAAGACAGATAGAAACAGACCACCAGCTGGTCTTTGCTTTTCACAGCTTCTGATTTCCAGACTCGGGAACGTGCTGTCAGAGCCAAATCAGACTGCATATGTATGATCTTCATAAAAGTAACTGTGTAATGTCCCCTATCTTGTTCTTTAGCCAAAATGGAGCTTATTTAATAGCTGCTCGAATTTTGGGAGCTTCCAATAAGTAGTACGTGATGTTTACCATTTCAAAGAGTTTCTGGGGCCAAATGATTCACTACATTTACTTAACATAACTGGAAGAGACTCTGATCCTTTCGAGTGCGCACACGGCCACACTGTAGACAGTACTGCATTTAAAGTAAACCATATTCTGCTGGGAAAATTGTTATGCTAATAGTGACTGCTACCAAAATGGCATTTGATATTTCTACACACCCATAGCTCTGTTTTACTCTTCCTGCTTCTCTGACACTGTGCATGAATCCACTACCATATTCATGTTAGAATTATACTTTAATTGTTATATGACCTAACAGTGATGGATTTACTGCTGTTCTTTAATACTAATAGGATTCTCAGGCATTTTTCAAAGTTGCAAACTCATGCATCAAATTTCAACAATTTGTAACAGCCCAGATGCATATGATGTGCAAATGAAGGAATATACAATTTTTAAAAAATATATCTTGTGAAATGTAAAGTTGATGATTAAAGAAATTAAAGTTTATCATTAATCCTAGTGTTGCATTACTTGTTATTGGCATTCTTTCATATTTGTAGGATGAAGAATATGCAGCAAGTCAACTCCATTAGTGTGGGCTAGCTTTCCGTGGTTCAATTTTGTTGGTGACTGAAGAGACCAGTCTGTGAAAAGCCATAATTATTGCATATGGGTTATTATCAGAAATGCTTAAAAATATCAGCAAACACAATTTTTAATTATTTCTCAGTGTACATATTGTCCATATTTTATCACCATTTGGTTTCACACTAAGCTGATCACAGTGCTGAATCTACTGCCTCTTGATTTTCGTGGACTGGCTTCAGCTGCTATGATAATTTTGCATTTGTACTTCAATTCATGTATGCAATCCAACAGGGAGTAGAACTTAAACTCTGTATGATGGTGTATATTGTAATGGAATGAGTTGGCAGCCTATTTTATATCTCTCCCCATTACGTCCATGCTATTTTTATTGATTTTTTTTCCCCCCTTTTCACTAGGTATTTGTCAAATCTTGTTTGAAATCCATTTCATCTTTTACTTTTTTTGAAATTCCATCATGGGATATGAGTTTGCTGACGTGGCCACCATTTCTTTTCCATCCCTAATCGCCCTCGAGAAGGTGGTGATAGGCTGCATGTTGAACTGTTGCAGCTCACTGAGGGTAGGTACACCCACAGTTCAGTTAGGAAATTTTAATCTTAGTTATTTCAGTAATCCAGGTAATGACAATCAATACTGAAAACAGTAACATCAGTAGGTGATTGAGTAGTGAACAAAATAAATGCCAAAGGCTATTTCTAAGTGTTTTTTGTTATGTCAGACATACAGTTTGGAATCTCATGCCACTACTCCAGGTTGCATTCCTAAAGGTCAATGGGAGCATTCTTGCCTCTGAGTGCACAGTTCATGGATTCATGCAGCACTGCAGCATTTGTGCACAAGTCTAGGCTGACACTTCTGATGGCATGCTGTAGTCTCAGAGATGCCACCTTTCGGGTCAGACTTTAAACTGAAGCTCTGTCAGGTTCCTTTTAAAGATCCCACAGTCTTTACTTTGTTGCTGAACAAGGGAGTTCTCCTTGGCTGACCTCAACCATTATCTATCCCTCAATCAGCATCACCAAAAACAAAGGATTAATTGTTTATCTAATTGTTGTTTGTAGGATCTTGCCATACACAAATTGACTGCCACATATGCCTACAAAACAACAGTCACTACACTTGAAAAAGTACTTCACGTCCTGAGGAAGTTAAAGGTGCAATATATATGCAAACTCTTCCTTTGGGCAAAAGTCTGTAATTTCCAGTTATCATACAGATTTGTGAATTCTATGTGAAATCTTCTAGTTCCTTAAAGAAGGCAACTGCTATAGAAATCACCAAGCCTGTAGCCATAAGTAAGCAAAGGTTCTGGGTTGGCATTGCTGCATACCATGCCAGGTTGGGAAACCCTGCATTTGCTGCACACCATGCCAATGAGAAACCCCGCATTTCCTGCTTGTTACCAAATGTGGGTCAATGCAGTGATGCACATTCATCGAGGTGACCTGATCCCAGGAACCCAGCAACCATTAATTTGTAAAGACAACCTGTGGCCAGCTGACATCACATCACCATCCTCTCTAAAAGAAAGTCTAAAAAATTGTCTTGTTTTCTAAATAGTTGTGTGTCTGCACTGAACATTAATCCTTTTAGATATATGTGTTCAGGAGCTTCTGGTATGCCACTGCAATAATCAGTTTTAAGCTGCTTTAGCGTCAAGGTCTGGAATAAAAATCGCACTGATTAGATAATAAAGAAGCTATCTCACAGTCACTACTGGTATTATCACCATACTGGGTTGTTACAGCACCCGAGTAACAAAGTTGGCTTGAGAATGTATGAACAATGTGTTTGAAGTTTTCATAGGGAAATTCTCATCTCACCAGAGAAGTTGAGCACAACACAATTCACGGCTGCAGTACTTGTGAGTTGTAGGTCTTTCACAGGCTTAAGGAGACAATCACTGTGTCTACAATCCATCATGTATTCCTGAAAGTTTGAACTTTCCTTTAATCTGTTTTTATATATTGTCTGTTAGTTTAAAGCACTAATGTACTATTCTATGGCACTTGAAATTGTCAGGAATTAAATGATCTGTCTTACCTTACAACTTCAGAAATGTATTGAATTGACTATGAAACACTTTGGTATGTCCTGAGACAGCGAAAGGCACTGGAGAAATGCGCTTCTTTGTTCTCTGTTTGTTTGCAGTGGTACTGTATTGTCACTTTTTTAGTTTCACCGTGTTTTCAGTGGCACCACATTTTAGAGGAAAGTATTTTCAGTAGCATCACCTTTTCTGTGTCACCGTGTTTTCAGTGTCACTGTGTTTTCTGTGTTACCATGTTTTGTGTTACTGTGTTTTCTGTGTTACTGTGTTTTCTGTGTCACTGTGTTTTCTGTGTTACCATGTTTTCTGTGTTACTGTGTTTTCTGTGTCACTGTGTTTTCTGTGTCACTGTGTTTTCTGTGTTACCGTGTTTTTTGTGTCACCGTGTTTTCTGTGTCACTGTGTTTTCTGTGTGACCATGTTTTCTGTTTGACCATGATTTCGATAACACTGATTTTCAATTCCACCATGTTTTTGGTAATCCAGTAGTTTTTAAGCCAGTAATCTTTGATCCAATGAATATTCTGTTGAGGTATTGACATATATCATATTGCAACCATAGCTTCGGACTGTGAAATATTGTCTACCCGTGTTAGTGAACAATTATCTCCAGGTGTGAAGTTAATTGTCTGAACTGATTGGAGCTGTTTGAATTATTTTGCCACGATATTTCTCATTAATGTTTATTTAACCGTTAACAGAGCTGTAACATTACTGCATTTGTATCAAACATTTAAGTTTTACTTAACTGATTATCCAAGAGTTTTTTTTCCTTGCAAACTGTGGAGTTTTCTTACATGAATACTTAAAAATCTCAGAACTTAAACTTTCTCAGCTCTGAATATTTTGCAGGCTTCGAACCAAGCACAAGTAGCTTGGAAGTTGCACAAACTAAATCTTGACACTGAAGTAGCATATTCCCTGAACTGCTCTGAAAATCTCCTCCCCGGGAGAGAAATTACACTTCTTCTGACCACTACTCTGGTATTTTTTGAATATCAATGGTACAGAGACTGGAATTAAGGATGCTTTAAAAAAGTCAGAGCTGTGGTGGAATGTATATACCTTAGAGGGTTTTGGTACTGGAGGAGATTACAGAGATCTGGAAGGGACAATGTAATGGATTGATTTGAAAGCAATAATGAGAAGCATGAAACTGAAGCACTGCCTGAGAGAAAGGCAATGCAGGTCAACAAGCACAGGGGTGTCAGTGAATATGACTTGATGTGACTTAGGATGTAATATTCTGACTCCAGTTCCAACCAAAGAAGTAGTAGCCTTAGGAGAGAATGCTCTGGCAATGTTGCTCAGCATTTAATCCGAGGAGGCCTGCAGCTCTGAAACCCTGCTCTCTCTCCTGGTGACATTCCCACTGATTTAAAAAAATGAAAGAACTGGGATGCTGTAAATCAGGAACAAAAACAAAGTTGCTGGAAAAGCTCAGCAGGTCTGAGGAAGGGTCATCGGACCCAAGACGTTAACTCTGTTTTTTCCTTCACAGATGCTGCCAGACCTGCTGAGTTTTTCCAGAAACTTTGTTTTTGTTCCCACTGATTTAACTTCTGCTAAACAGGATTGCTGGTCATCTCAGGAATGATGGTATTCGTTCTTGACTAGAAAAAAAGTAAGCAAAAGAATAGGTTTCTAGCAATAGTAGGCATTTTTGCTGAGCTGGTATTTTACTAGATCACTCTGAATTTCTTTTTATATTTGTACAGGGCATATGGCTGTCACTGACCAGACCAGTATTTATTACCCATTGCTAGATGCTCAGAGGGTAGTTAAAAGTCAAATACATTGCTACAGGTCTGGAGTCACATGTAGACAGACTGGGTAAGAATGGAAGATTTCCCTCCCTAAAGGGCATTAACAAACCAGATTGTTTTAGGGACAACTGAGAATCACTTCTTTAAATTGAATTCTTCAGATTTTTAGCACTGTAATTGCCTCTGTACACCTGTTATGGAAACTGCTAAATCTGATTCAGCACAAGGTTTGATTTTTTAAAAATCTACTTTTATTAAAACAGTCAAGTAAGAGTCAATCAAGTCTTAAATACTTGGCTAGAAATATGAGCCTACTCTTTCTGCTGATTATGAAGTACTTTATTCTATTTTATGAATAGTTACCATTCAGTTCTTACACAGGGTACATTGAAAATTGCCCCAAAATATATCTTTTTTTCTATTCATTCGTGGGATGTGGGAGTCGCTGGCTGGCCAGCATTTCTTGCCCATCCCTAGTTGCTTTTGAGAAAGTGGTGGTGAGGGACATTGGGACAGATGTAGGCCATTCAGCCCTTTGAGCCTATCTTGCCATTCATACAATAATGGATGATCAAACATTTCAATACCTTTTACTCACCAGTTCCCTCTTTGCCATTGATAATCAGAAATCTATCAAACTCTTTCCGAAGCATACTCAAAGACAGCCCTCTGGAGTATAGAAGTCCAAAGGTTCATAACCCACTGAATAAAAAACAAAATTCTCATCATCTCACATCTAAGTGGCATCCCCCTTATTTTTAAATTGTGCCCTCCGGTTCTCAACTCTCCAACCAGAAGAAAAGTCTTACCTGCACCAATCCCTTTTAAGTATTTTGTATGTTTTATTGAGATCATCTCTCATTCTTCGAAACTTTAGAGAATACGGGTTTGTCCAAGCTCTCTTCATAGCAGAGTCAGGCTAACCAGGAAACAATGATAGCTTTCCTGTTGTGATGGAAAATGTGTGATTTATATATCTGTTAATATCATTTATTTTGAGGGAGTATGAGAGAGGGATTCTGTGGGGTGGTAATCAGAATTTGTTTATATTGGGAGAATGTTACAAGTGGACAGAGTACAAAGAACAAAGAAAATTACAGCACAGGAACAAGCCTGCGCCGATCCAGATCCTCTATCTAAACCTGTCGCCTATTTTCCAAGGATCTGTATCCCTCTGCTCCCTGCCCATTCATGTATCTGTCTAGATACATCTTAAATGGCGCTATCGTGCCCGCCTCTACCACCTCTGCTGGCAACATGTTCCAGGCACTCACCACCCTCTGCGTAAAGAACTTTCCACGCATATCTCCCTTAAACTTTTTCCCTCTCACCTTGAAATCATCACCCCTAGTAATTGAGTCCCCCACTCTGGGAAAAAGCTTCTTGCTATCCACCCTGTCTATACCTCTCATGATTTTGTAGACCTCAATCAGGTCCCCACTCAACCTCCATCTTTCTAATGTAAATAATCCTAATCTACTCAACCTCTCTTCATAGCTAGCGCCCTCCATACCAGGCAACATCCTGGTGAACCTCCTCTGCACCCTCTCCAAAGCATCCACATCCTTTTGGTAATGTGGCGACCAGAACTGTACGCAGTATTCCAAATGTGGTCGAACCAAAGTCCTATACAACTGTAACATGACCTGCCAACTCTTGTACTCAATACCCTGTCCAATGAATGAAAGCATGCTGTATGCCTTCTTGACCACTGTATCGACCTGCGTTGCCACCATCAGGGTACAATGGACCTGAACACCCAGATCTCTCTGTGCATCAATTTTCCCCAGGGCTTTTCCATTTACCGTGTAGTTCACTCTTGAATTGGATCTTCCAAAATGCATCACCTCGCATTTGCCTGGATTGAACTCCATCTGCCATTTCTCCACCCAACTCTCCAATCTATTTATATTCTGCTGCATTCTCCGACAGTCCCTTTCACTATCTGCTACTCAACCAATCTTAGTGTCATCTGCAAACTTGCTAATCAGACCATCTATACCTTCCTCCAGATCATTTATATATATCACAAACAACATTGGTCCCAACCTGGATCCCTGTGGAACTCTACTGGTCACAGTTCTCCATTTTGAGAAACACCCTTCCACTACAACTCTCTGTCTCCTGTTGCCCAGCCAGTTTTCTATCCATCTGGCTAGTACACCCTGAACCCCATGCGACTTCACTTTCTCCATCATGGGGAACCTTATCAAACGCCTTGCTGCCATGGGGAACCTTATCAAATGCCTTCCTGAGTAATTATTGAGGAGAATTAGCTTGACTTCAGTTAGAAGAATCAGGATTTGATTTTTCTTTGCTTAGGAGAAAATCTTGGAACAATCTTGTTTTCAGTTTGTAGGGGTCTTGGTGGAAATTAGATATATGAAATAGTTTCTGTTGAAGAAAGAAGATAGAAGACAGTTAGGAAATAGGCTACCTCAGTATAAGAGTTTTAGTGTAAAATTTCCTAACCAAAGTGTTTGGTTAGAACCCAGAAGGGATTGTTTGCAGCTGAGAAAGTCTAAGCTTGGTTGTGTGGCGAAACAAGGAAGAGGCTATCAAAGTCTCAAGTCTGGGAACTGAAAAAGATGGTTAAGTCAAACCTATATATATGATAGAAAAGAAATTCTCTCTGTTGTTTGAGAACTACAAAATGATATTGTTAGCATAGATTAATCCTCCTTGGCGATGCAATCTCCTTTTTAAATAAAAATCAAAACAAAATATGGACAATCAAGCCAACTTTTAGTCTGGGATCTGACTTGTCAACTAATAACGTCAACATGGATCATAACAATTGGATCCTTTTGTGATCCATAAATTCAGTGGATTTAAGATAAATCTATCTCTTTCCTTTTGAAGGAACAGGTATGTATTGGTTCTGGACATTAAAAAGTCAATTGTGGTGAAGTTTATTTCACAGAATTTGAAAATGGCTTTGAATATTACAAACAATTTTATGAAAGTGGAAGAAATAACAGTAGATCATTTGAAATTTGTTACTAAAACTAAACTGAGAGAGTTAACAGATAAATTTAAGGTAGAAATGAAAGTAGGCTCTCAAAGGGATGAGAGACTTCAAGTCATTATCCAACATGTAGAATTGAAAAGAAGGAAACCTGAAATTGGGATGGCACGGTGGGAATTAGCTATGATACAATTAGAACTGACAGAAAAAGAGAAAGAAAAGCAGAGAGTACTGGAATTGAATAGAATTGAATTAACTTAATGTCACGTAGAATCATAGAATCCCTACAGTGTGGAAGCAGGCCATTTAGCCCATCAAATACACTGACCCCCCAAAGAGCATCCCACCCAGACCCGCCCCCTACCTTTACTCCATAACCCTGCATTTCCCATGGCTAATCCACCTAGCCAGCATATCCCTAAAAACCATAGGAAATTTAACATCGCCAATCTACCTAGCCTGCACATCGTTGGGCTGTGGGAGGAAACGTTAAGAAAATTTGAAATGGAAAAGGAAGAAAATAAAACAAGCAGGATGGAAAATGAGGAAATAGAAAAACGGTGGGAGTGGAATTAATCAAACTCAGACTCCAGAAAGATAAGGAACTTAAACAACATGATAGTAGGAACTGCAGATGCTGGAGAATCTGAGATAACAAGGTGTAGAGCTGGATGAACACAGCAGG
>NC_063335.1:2249828-2267726 GCF_021869965.1 Rhincodon typus
GAAGGGCCTGTACTGCGCTGTAATGTTCTATGTTCTATGTTCTATGTTCTAAGTCCCCAATCCTCAATTAAACCTGCGCCTTCAGTTCCCATTGCCAGATTTTGAAGAACTATTTAGCAGGGCCTAAATAACTTGTGTAGGCCCTAAAGACAGGAATACAAATCAATATATTGTAATGGTTGTATATTGTTTGCAAAGATTTCCTGAAGTGGTGCCTTAAGGAAGAAAAAATTATTACAAAAGTGACATTGAAAAGGTTTGTTTTTTTTCAATAAATGAATCACCAAAGAAGTTAATCAGATCAGCTTTCAAATTTAATGTTGCAAATCTTCAAAGAAATGCTGATTAGTTGGGAATCAAAAAACTTCTACCTTCTGCTTATCACCCACAATCTCAAAGTCTGTTGGAAAAATGGCATCAATGTTTGATGACCATAATTAGAGCTTATTTGGATAAAGCAATTACTTTGTTACTATTTGCTATTAGCAATGGTGCTAATGAGTTCACAGGATTTTGTTCTTTTGAACTAATATATATGGACATGAGATGAGAGGACCACTTCAATTAATTTTAAATAATTTGTAAACCAGAACTCAGAAATAACGCTTCCAATCTTTGTCTTAAATCTTTAAGAGAAACTAACCAATGCATGTGAGTTGGCTGAAAAACACTTGAAGGGTGCTCAACAAATGAGGAAAACTGGGTTGATAAAAAGGCCAAAGTTTGAAAGACTGTTGTTAGAGGCAAGGTATTAGTATTGTTTCTGTTTCTGGGGAGCTATTAAACACAACATTCACTGAACTTTGTCAAATCGAAAAGAAACTCAATTATGTAAATTATGTGGTGAGTTCTCCAGTCAGGGGAAAGGATCAATGAATTTGTCATATTAATATGTTGAAGAGTTATTACGACAATGATGAATGTCAGGGGAAACATTTACTTATGGTAATAAAAGAAATAAGTAACAAAATGGAAATGTCAGAACAATTACTAAATGAATCAGAAATTAAAACTTCAAAAGTTAACCCTCTTGCAATCAGATTGGAGAATATGGAGGTGCTTAGAAGTTTAGATGGTATCATGTTTTAGCTTGCAGAAAACTATAGAAATAACTTACAAAGGCAATTATAAAATCATAAATCCATTTGGGGGAATTGGCCAGGAAAAATTGGCTGTTAATATGTTAATCTGGGAGATGTGTTATCTATAAAGCAACATCCTTATAGGCTCAATTCAGAGCAATTAGCTCAAGTGAGAGAAGAAATTAAGTTCATGATGGACAATGACATTATTGAACCAAATCATAATAGTGGGAACTCACCTATTGTGATAGTCCCAAAACTGGATGGATCATGAAGATTTTTTTATTATTTATCACAAAGTTAATGTGGTAACCAAAACAGATCCTATTTCAAGATTTGAGGACTGAGTTGAATGAATTGTTCAGGTATGATTTGTCACCAAAATCAACTTGCTAATAGGATATTGGCAAGTTCTGTTGATGGATTTAGCCAAATAAACATTGGCTTTAGTAACCCCAGATGGATTTAATGAATGCAAAGCCATGCCATTTGGAATGAAGAATGCACCAACAAATTTCTTATGATATTCCAACAATTAACCAATGAAGAAATTGAAAGACTATGTTACTATGTTTATTACATCAACAATTTGGTGTTTTTACCCAAACTTGAGAAGAACATTTCACCATTTAACTAAACTGTTTGAATGGCTACAAAAATTTGGTTGTAAATCTAGTTGAGTGAATTTCCAAAAGTAAAAGTGACTTATTCAGGCTATGCTGCAGGACAAGATCAAATAGCACCTAGAGAACTGAAGGTCAAGGCTATTTTGGATTTGCCTGTGCCTGAAACAAAACATGAAATTTACGCCATGGACAAGTGAATTTTGCCACAAGTATCCCGAACTCTAGCACTGTCTTTGCAGATTTAATGGTTTTTCTGAAGTAAGGCTGAAAATTTGAATGGATGCAAGAGAATTGGCACATCTTTGAAATCTTCAAAGCTAACAACTGCACTGATTTCAGCCATGCCAAATTACGAGAAGCCATTCAGAGTGTCTGTTGAGGCCAGCAACATTAGTGTGGGGTCTGTTTTATTACAAGAAGGTGAGATGGGAATCAAACAGCCTGTCAGGTATTGTAAACAAAAATATTCAACAGTTGTGAAGGAGACATTGAATTAAGTGTTAGCTCTATATCATTTTGAAATATACATCAACAATGTGTGTTATTTATATGGACCACAGTCCTTTCTTTTCTTAGGAAAATCTTGAGGACAAATACTTACTAATATTTTTGTGGAGCTTAATTCTCCAACTGTATAATTTGAAAATTGTTCATACGCCTATAAGATAAAATGTTACCGTCATTGCTTTATTGAGAGCACATACGAAGCACACTAAGTGATGTGGTGCCCATGCACTTCTGTAAAATATGGTTGCTGAGTTACTCATTGTATGTTTAATATCAATATATTGCTACTATTAATGTGGCATGAAAGTTAAGATAATTTTTGATGGGTCATGAAAATGCCCCTGAAAGAAAGATTTTATCCTTAGTCGGGAGGTGTGATGTAAGGTGTGTGATTTGTATACATTGTGTTATATGTCATAATATCAATTGGGATCATAACACTTTCCACTAAAAAGTAGGACAAATCCAAACTGGCCAATAATGACCTACTCATTAATCTTCAGTTCAGGTTCTAACTAGGTGTCTCAGTTCCTGCCTCATCACATCCTTTGTCCAAACATGGATGAAACAGCTCTATTCCAAAATGAGATGAGAATGACTACAGTCTTTAATCAACTGAACGTAGAGAGCCTTGGCAAAACTGATTCAGAGATAGTAGGAACTGCAGATGCTGGAGAATCTGAGATACCAAGGTGTAGAGCTGGATCAACACAGCAGGCCAAGCAGCTTCAGAGGAGCAGGAAGGCTGACGTATCGGGCCTAGACCCTTCTTCAGAAAGCCTTTCTGAAGAAGGGTCTAGGCCCGATATGTCAGCCTTCCTGCTCCTCTGATGCTGCTTGGCCTGCTGTGTTCATCCAGCTCTACACCTTGGTATCTTGGCAAAACTGAAGTCAGTTTGAAATCAATCAATTGTAGTAAGAGCCGTACCAAAGGAAGACAGTAGTGGTTGTTGGAGTTTTAAACCAGTGCTCATAAATCAAACACTGCTTCCCCAACCCCCACTTCTGACTATATCATCTTGAAGCCATTCACCTAATGCCTCTCCTCTGCCTTTTTCCCATAGACCTGCACAATTTCCTTTACAGAAAATAATAGATCAGTGTTCTCAGGTGCTTGATTCTTCCACTAATGGGAACAGTTTCTCCCTATCTCCTCACCGCCTAACTTTTGTTCCCCAAGTAAAACAGTCTCAATTACTCTAACCTATTTATATAACTGAACTTCCACATTATTAGGCCCATTTTCTACACCCTTTCTCCATTTGGAATGAGAATGTTTTTGGAAAGGCTGGTAAGCAAAGAGGTGAATTTTTTATCTTTCACCAAAAAGCAAATCCATGTTTTTATTGGTGAGTTTATGACAACATTTCTTTAGCTTTGCAGGCCCTCAAAGGCAATTAATTTTGGGTAGATACCTGAGCCTTGCTCCAGTTGGCTTAGGAGTAAACAGATTAGAAAATCAAATGTGTGGCTCAAAGAATGATGTGGTAGGAAGGGTGTTTTGATTTGTGAGGTACTGACATCAACACTCTGGCACTGGCATAAATACACAAAAGGGTGAGTTATTCCATTAGGATGGGCTCCATTTTAAACTGGGCTGGAATCAGTGTGTTCTCCATCGTGTAACTAAGGCAGCAGACAGGTCTTTAAGCTAACAGAGGAGAGGGGCGGGAGAAATCCAGACAAAAAGGTTAAGACATTGGAACATTATGTGTAAAACCAACTAGAATGGGACAGAGAGAATAACAAGAAGTGTATATCAGCAAATAAGGTCATTGCACCAAACAGAAGTTCAAAAAATGAAATTGAACATTCTTTATCTCAATGCACAAAGCATCTCCGACTGGAAAGGTAAACTAGTGGCAGAAATGGGTGTAAATGATTTAGACCTAATCATCATTATAGCAGCATGATTACAAGCAGATATTTGGATTAGGAAAGGAGATAGACAGAGAAGAATGACATAAGGATATAAGCGAGAAAGGACCTAACCTTGGAAAATTGTGAATTAAATCAGTATGGGTGGAAATTAGAAATTTTACTTCTGTTGTTCGAGCCCTACCCTATGGAATTTCCTGTTGAGCCTCTGCCTCTTCAGTTTCCTCTCCTCCTTAACACCCAATGATATCACCAAGCTTTTATGACTTCATTTGAAATCGCCTCCTTTGTGAAATGCCCAGTTTATGTCTGATGGCATCTTTACAAGGCAGTGTGGAACATTAATCTACTTTAACATGATAAGGTTGTTCCTGTTCACTAGGAGAATTGAGGACTATGACAGGGTTAAATCCTCCAGCCCCATGACCTGATCTGAAACACAGACAGAACCAATTGATCAATAGTGAAATAATGCTGGAACACCATCAACAAATGAGTAAACAAAATGCATGCCTGAATTTTGAATCCAGCTGGATCTACTGATGTGCGTCTGTCTAGCATGGAAGTTTCCTCCACAGGTTATTCGTTCAGTTTTCAAGTCAATGACTATTCTGACATGATTCCAAAATTAAGACACCTACCCAACATTCGAATCCATCCTTACAAAGTAAACTGTTATTAATGGAGGTGAAATTTCATAACATTTCCATAACCATGTTCCAGAGCCAACAAAAATAATCCCACTCAAGCTATTTTGATGTCTAGAGGGTTTGCGCACAATGTTTCTGAATCCCTCAAAACAGAAATGTTCAAAATGTGAAAATACTTTATTTAGGAAGTAATCATGCTAGGCTTAAAGACACATAGGCCGGTTGGGAAAACTACAGGAAATTCTCTGGGTCCTGTGCAGAATGCACCAGTTAGCAATTGAAATCTCTTGAATTGATTTCCCTTGTGCTTCCAATAGCTGGACCTGTGATAACCCATCCATGGCTGTATGGACCAATGGATATTTAGGTAGACAACTGGATGGTAAGTTCATTATTCACAGGGGAAAGCTTGTAAACCTCTTCATTAATCAGCATGATTGTCCTAACATTTGGGTTTCTGTGAAATCCAGGGGAATCCTAGGTTTAAATATTCCATGTAGTCAGCAGAACATGCTCAAGGGTTCTGATTGTTCATTTCCTGGAAATATATGATTAAATTATGTTCTTTAAAAGTAGAACATTAACCAAAATGACATTTGAGCCACTACACTTAGTTTTAAAGTATTCATTGCACTTTTTAGTTAACATTATTGGATGGGTAGAGGCTTTCACCATTCTCACTGATGTGTTTTTCTTATTGTTTTCTATTTCCACATGCAAGTCACTCCTTTAGATTTTGTTGAACAGCTGTTTTTGTCTCCTAGTCAACCAAACATAATGTTTCTTCATGTACAACTATAGACATCTAACAGAACAGCGAGATCACCTGCCAATGATGAAGAAATGGGATGCCAGCCTGAAGGGTTTTGAATTACAATAACCCAAACACTGTATAACATCAATATTATTTATACTTCTGTCAGGTGTTGAAAACATGTCCGGAAGATAAATGAACTTGGGAATATTGCTCCACTCCAAGCATTAACTGGTGAAATATGGCTAGTTTCCTACATGTCTATTAATATGCAGTGGAGTGAATTCACAATGCCAAAGTGAGGTTCATCAATAAGTATTCATACTAAGTAATTCACCTGTTGAGGTGTTTATGATGATTAAAAGATTTGATAAAGTAATGAGAAACTATACCCTTTAGTGGGGGACTTTAGAACAAGAAGGTATAATGGTAATATTAGAGCTTGGTTATTCAGGGTTAATATTAAGAAGCACTTTCTTACACAGAGGCCAATTGAAATCTGAAAGTGTCTCCCCAGAAATGTCTCGTGAACTAATGGGTTGAGAGCTATTGCAAAACTAAAATTGGCAGCTTTTCTTCAGGCAGGGATATTAAGGATTATAGAACAAAGGTGGGTAGGCAGAGCAATGATAGAGATCTGCCATGATCTTATTGAATGCACCTTTTCCAAGGGTGGAGGGGTCTACTCATGTCTGATATTCCAATTCATTTTCTTCAGAGTTGAATCTGAGCTTTTGTAGCAATAGAAATTATTGGGCACAATATGCTGAGAAAGAATAGAATGCAGTGAATAACCGGTATGATACTTGGAGCTATCATGTGAGTTGAACAGCTACAGTCCTGCTAAACATATTAGATTCTGAACGATCCTACATTCAACCTCAGTAGAACATGCTTAGCATTCCCAAATTGATTGTTTTTCCATCTATTTCAGAAATGGCAAAATGCACTATCTCTTTCCCAGACAATCTTTTCTCCAACTAACAGCAGAGAAAGAAACCGAAGAGTGTTTTGAATTTCTTTCTTAAAAGCATTGGTGTGCAGGTGTGCATATTGAATGGGGAGGTGGAATTATCAATATTATTGAAGGTAGTGCTCTCTGTCTGCCTTGACAGAATATATTTGTGTTATATCAGTGAACAAAGAGCTAAGTTACATACTAAATTTTGTAAAGTTACTGGTTCAGGTGCTCAACTTGGATTCCCTGGAAATTCAAAAGAGAGTTAGCTAAGTTTCTGTCAAAAGCTAATTTTGGAGATGGGTGAGGCTTTGCACGTGTTTCATTGCCACTGCTATCCTATAACTTGTTTTAAGATGAGACAGAAATATTCCAGCATTTTTTATCTTCAACTGACCAAGCAGTTTCTTCTTTTTGTGATCTCTTTAAGGGAAGGTAATGGCCTTGTGTTACTGCTGCTGGGTTATTAATCTAGACACAAAGGTAATGTTCTGGGCGCATGATTTCAAATCCTGCCATGACAGAGCTTCAATTTTAAAGAAATCTGCAATTAAAAGTCTAATGATGACCATGAAACCACTGTTGATTGCTGAGAAAAACCCAGCTGGTTCACTAATGTCCATATTTAGGGAAGGAAATCTTTATCTGCCATCCTTACCTGCTCTGCCTCCATGTGACTTTAGATCCACTGCAATTTCATTAACTCTTATTGCCATCTGAACAATTAGGGTGGGCAATAAATGCTGGTCCAGACAGCAATGCCCAGACCTAATGAATAAAACAAACCAACAGATTGCATGGCTACTTATGGTAGGAGAGATGGGTCATGATGCTAAGTTACACCAGGACTATGTTCACTGATCCAGCCAATCTTTATTCATCTGCTATTTCAGTTGCTCCAATTTCTTTTGTTGTTTTGACTTTTGTTAATGGAATGAGAAGATTTAGAGCTGCAGCAGGAAAAGGGAGTTGAGGTAGAATGTCAGCCCTGACCTTATTATGGTGAAGTAGACATTGGAAACACTCCTGCTACTATTTCTTACGTTGTCCTGTTTGACAATCTCTTTGGGGCATTGGTTT
Organism: Rhincodon typus; assembly: GCF_021869965.1. Lineage (NCBI taxonomy): Eukaryota > Metazoa > Chordata > Chondrichthyes > Orectolobiformes > Rhincodontidae > Rhincodon > Rhincodon typus. The sequence continues at coordinate 2,257,364 of NC_063335.1, forward strand.
TTTGTTCAGAGCATCATTGTCTCTACTGTTTTGTCAGGTCAGGGGTTTTACTGTTTCTTGTTTTACTGATCTGCTCTGCTTTAAAAACTGTTCAGTCTGACTGAATCTTGAATAATCACTTGTGAATAAACTAAATGTAAATTAGATTTTTTTTAATATGTTCGTTCCAACATAGGAGCAGTAATTCTGTAGCTAAATGTAAACATGAGCATATTTTTTAAATACTGGTATGAATTTCAGAAGCAGTATTATACCTAGTATGATATTATGTCCAGAATGTTAAATCTTTGGGCTGCCACAAACATCTCTGATGTCACACATGCTATAGCATTATCGCCATCACTTTGTTCTCATTGTGTTGCACCAACTTGCCTGGTGACTTGCTCAGCAATACCATAGGAAGCCAGTTTTTGTGTCTGCATGTATCACTCAGGTAATAATTGGACCCGGCTACACAGATGTCATTCTGTCCCTGTTGTAGAGTATTATCATATGCTCTTTGGTGTATTTTTATGATAAATATCGCTGTAAACTGCCTATGTAAACTCGTTGTGCTGTGATTACACTGTCAGATATGGTTCAGTGGATAGCACATTTACTTTTGTGTTGGAAGGTTATTGGATCCAGTGCTGCTCCTGAGAACTGACTCCAAGAATATAGGCCGACCCCAGAGTAAGACTGAGGGAGTTGCTGTGCTGTCGGAAGTGGGAACTTTTGGATGAGATGTAAAATTAAAACCCCTGTCAGCCCTCTGGGAACGGATGTAAAAGGCTCCGTGGAACTATCTGAAGAAGAGCAAATGTCCGTGACTAATAGTTATGTTTCAATCAACATTACTCTAAAACATTCCGATGATCTGGTCAATGTCATGTTGCCATTCATGGGAGCTTGCTGTGCACACACTGGCTGATGCTTCTTAATTTATAACACTTGATCACTTGGGAGGCACTTTAGGACAGCTGTGTGAATCCCTAGAGATACGCAGGTATCTTAATTGTATCAGTGGTGATGCAGTGCCTTTACTGGTGGGAGATGAAATTACTGTGCGACAAGTTTATATAAACAATTCCCATTATAAATGCTACCGTTTGCATTCTGTAGTGCACGAAATATCTGCAGGCTTAAGGGTTTAATTTATTACGTGGATGTTATATGTATACACAGAAATAGATGGGAACTGCACGTAGTTTATTTTAGTGATTGGATGTAGTTTCTTTCTTTTAAAACGCCGTTTCGCACACGGTCTCAGCACACCGCGAACAGGAGCCCTTATTCAGATGAGACTGCTCGGCGAGCACACTCTGGGTTAAGAAAATTTTCACAGAGGTCATTTCATTATGAATGCGAGACACACACACACACACGCCTTATCCTCTCACTGAACTGCAACATGTTAGGAGCCAGGGCGAGCCGGCCCCCGCTCTGGTTAGCACTGTGAGTGAGTGTGTCTGTGTGTGTGTGTAACTCTATCTTTGACCGGCTCTCCCTTTCTACTGGCGCAGGTGGCACTGTCTCCCTGTCTGTGGTTAGCGCTGGCCTCCCTCACATGAATGGTACGATAGATTACCTTCAACAGGCGCCAAAACACTCACCCGACAAAAGATCCTTGTTAAACTCAACTAAGGCTATTTGTTCCTGAATTCTACAGAATCCCTGCTCCGTGTTATAAATGTTTCGGCAAATTATAGAACTACCTGAGGGGGCTCAGGCAAATCAACTGGGACTGAGGATGAGCCGGCGGACAAAGTCGAAATATTGCTACATTACCCGAGATATCCAAATTTGACAAATAATTTAGTGTAATGTTTGTCTATTGGCGATTCAGATAAAACCCGTTTATATCAAAGGGAAGCAAATGTAGCGAGAGCGTTAAAATCAGGCGCACAAGGTGTAACTAATCCTGTGCAAAAATAAATCCAATTTCACAGCAATAGCTCTGACGGGACAATTTCACTTGGTTCATGTCAATGTCTTTGCAGTACGGCCCATTTATTTCTAGGTTAATATCACATCAGACGTCAGGAATATTACTGACAGTTTTGTTTGCTCCGATTTGTATTCAGATTTCACATTGTTCTGACATAAGAATTAACTGCTGCAAGCACTCCTGAGACACTCGTGTTGAGTAGATAAAGGTTATAATCAATCGAAGGGTCTGTATGTCTCTTTGGTGGTCGGGGTGGGGGGGCGGAGGGGTCACTGAGCCGACCAGAAGCTGACTGGGTGACATGTGTCCAGTGGTGTGCTTGAGAGGTGGATCCTAGTGAATTTTGTTTGCTTTGCTTTAGCAGCTAAACTCTCTCAGCAATAAGCCAGTGAGTTGTTCATTAGAGGCTGCAGATACCCGGAGGAGCAGCGCTGTAAGTGGTAGAGCACAGATAGAGAAACCAGCCCCGCCTGTAAGACTCCCCCAAACCGCTCCCCCACCCCCCAGACCCGGCTGTTTGTGGCGCCAGATAACCGGGACGGCGAGGAGGAGGACCGGGATGAGCAGGAGACCACAGTCCCAGGGATGCGCGTTTGTGGCTGTACCTGTGTGTGTGCCAGCGGGGAAATAGCCTGGTGCTAAACGCTGGGGGGGGGAGCCTGTGTGACAGAAACTGGAGCTCACTCACACCTGATCGATGTGATTCGATGCTGCTGGTGCTGGAGGATTTCTGACCGAGTCATTTCACTGAAGATGCTGTTTCGTCTGGAAAGCACCCTGGCAAACTGGCTACATTTCCGCAGCTGTTCGCTGCTTTGCTTCTTTCTAGTGCTTCTTTCCCAGATCACCGTCTCCCGGTTTCTCCTAACAGGTAAGGAAAATCCTGACTCAGCGCCAGTTTTACTGAAGCACATTGTATCGCTGCCCAAGCAGGCTGCTCATGCCGCTGTTTTCGTGTTTAGGCTCGGTGGCAAGCTGTGAGAATGAAGGCGCTGCGGTAGAAATCCCACGAATTACAGATAACCCGTGCATCTCCTGTCGGTGTTTGGTAAGAGCACTTTCACGTTAACATATAAATCTCAGGTGTAGCAGCGGAGCGCCGGGTCTGAACTCTAAATTAAAAGACAGGTTTACTGCAGTGAGTGGTTCAGATCTAGGTCACTGCATATATTCCGGTGAAGTGTTTGTGATTCGTTACGAGTGTCAGTAAGGGTTTGCACTTTGGAATAAAATAGAAAACGCAACCAAAGATGCGCTGTTGAAAGCATCAGTGTCTCTTTCCATAAGTTAAGGAACTCTGAGGAGATAAACACAGACCCTTCGCTAATGACACGCGGAACAGTGGCTTAGCATACGCTTTCAGGGAAGTGTCACATCTCCAGTTAAATTGATTTTGAATTCATGTGTGTATGTGTTTTTTGCAACGCTGCGAAATTCGTTGGAATGTTAAGAGAGAAACGTGAGAGAGTGCGACCGGCATTAGGACCCCGTGGTTGTCATGAGGTGGGGCTCCCGGTGTCTGTGCAAAGCCGGATCCCAGATCCCATCCCGCGGCTTCTCGGCCCGAGAGCTCCTAGATCACAGAATGCTAGCCCGGGGGGAGGCTGAGCATGTGGAGAATGGGAGGGCTGTTGCGGTTTTGTGTGACTCCTGAGACACATTTACAGGTTAACGTCCCCCAGCGGAATTTCTGCCCTCTGTCAATCACTGCCGGTCACCCACGCATTGCAGCCTGCACACAATTTAATTCGCTGCTTATTACCTGCAGCCAGCTCATATGTTAGGGTTTCTTGCATTCCAACAAAAAAAACATCCATATGTCATTCCTGATTTCAGTTTGCAAACTCAAATTCAACATTAATGTCCATGTTAAGGCAGGACACCTCTAATCCTTATCATGTCAAAGTTAATATGATAGCTGCAGGTGTTCCCTGTGGTGGACTTTAACAATTTATTGCCGCAAATCCATTCACAATTCACAGCCAGGATCAGGCTATATTTCTGGAAAGTTCCGCATCATTTTGCTGCTCTAACGAAAGCCAAAGCAAAACTGCAAGCCCTTGGAAATCTGTAACAAAAACAGGAAACTTTAGCGGGTCAGCCACAGATACCGTGGCAAGAATTAGGCAACACGAGAATTCCAGGAGTTTCCGGGAATGTGGATCACGGGGTTTACCGTCGTTTTGAAAGTAAGCCCAGAGAGACCCTGTATTGTGCTGCGACTCGCTGTGTTCCACTGCGGCCCCTTTGCCCATCTGCCCACTGACACACAGCGGCCCCGGGAGTAACTCGGAATACTCTGGGCCAACTTTTCTTCAACGAAATTTCACAGGAACATTGCAGACGATCCGGCGTCTGCCCGGAAATTCAATGAGAGGAGTGGGAACGCTTCAGTTCATTCATATCTCTTTCCCATGTACAGTTCCATCTCCGCTAACTGCAGAGTTTGCGGGGCAGGGATTTCTCTGCCGACTTTGCCATGTTGGATAGGTACCTGATCCGGGAGCTTTACCTGGAAATTAGGGGCATATTTCCTCACCCTCTACTGCCCCCACACTCCCCACCCCCAACTACAGTGATTGCCCTGAGCAGAGCTGAAGTTGCATCTTATTAAAATTGCCCAGAACAGTAGGAAAGGGCACAGCACATCACCGGTTGAGGCAAAAACAAGACAAAAACCAAAAGAACTGTGGATGCTGTAAATCAGGAACAAAAACAAAGTTGCTGGAAAAGCTCAGCAGGTCTGGCAGCATCTGTGGAGGAGAAAACAGAGTTAACTTTTCGGGTCCGGTGACCCTTCCTCAGACCAGTTCTGAGGAAGGGTCACCAGAGAAACGTTAACGCTGTTTTTTCCTTCACAGATGCTGCCAGACCTGCTGAGCTTTTCCAGCAACTTTGTTTTTGTAAAAAGACGAACATTGGCCAGGCAAACAGGACCATAAGCGCTAGACCAACGGTGGAGCAGCGAGCCTTGTTTCTGCTCATTCACAATTCCTCAGGTGCCCTGTGTCCCGTCACATTCTAACAGTTAAGTGGGAATCTTTCTCAGAACTGCACCCCTTATGTAGATGATGTACAGGCAGGAGATGGGTTACTGGCTACAGTAATAAGGGCTAAACCAGTTCAGTTTCTTGTCAATGCTAACCTGCCAGGATATTACAGTGGAGGATTCAGCAATGATAATGCAATTGAATGTCAAGGGGAGATGGCCTGGTGCTTGTGTGATACAACCTACTACCTATGAGCCCAAGGCTGGATTTTGTCCAGATCTTGCTGCACATGGATATTGACTGCTTCAGTGAGGAACTATGAATGAAACTAAATGCTGCAGTCATCAGAAACATTTCCACATTTGACTTTATCACATAGGGAAGTTAATTAATGAAGCAACTGAAGTTGGTCAGGCCCGGATGTTACTCTGAGGTACTAGGATCCTTGTGCCACAGTGATAGTGTCTCTATCTCTGAGCCAGGAGGCCCAGGTTCAATTCCCACCTGCTCCAGAGGTGTGAAATAACATCCCTGAACAAGTTGATGAGGAAAGTACTAATCTAAGATACCAGGGCTCTTGTGATGATATCTATAGTACTGCCCCTATCTCTGGAAGGAAAATAAAATCTATCTTGACGAACTGCTGCAGAGATGTCCAAGTGACCACCACAGGAGTTTCATCTGACTTCAAACAATGTAACCTTAGCGACAGTGTACCAAATAGCAATAATTCCAATTCCACAAGATGCAACCATTGGCCATCCCTAATTGTCTTAAATTAAATACATTGCATTCCTATGGTGCCTTTCACAGCCTCAGGACATATGGAGGCATTTACAGCCCGTAAAGTAGTTTCAAAGTGTAGTCACTGTTCTAATGTAGGAAACATTGAAAAGATGGTGGCTGGCCTTCTTTTTGCTCTGCTTGGAGTGGACTTGATCCAACTTTGTGTTTTGCTACAAAAACAGAAGTTACTGGAACCTCTTCCCACCCACCTTCCTGCAAAAATGCCATCCCCTATTCCCAATTCCTTCGCCTCCGCCGCATCTGCTCCCAGGATGAGGCATTCCACTCCCGCACATCTCAGATGTCCTCGTTCTTCAAGGACCGCAACTTCCCCCCCTCAGTGGTCGAGAACGCCCTCCACCGTGTCTCCCGCATTTCCCGCAATTCATCCGTCACACCCCATCCCCGCAGTTACAACCAAAAATGAATCTCCCTCGTCCTCATGTACCACCCCACTAACCTCCGGATCCAACGCATCATGCTCCGACACTTCCGCCATCTGCAATCCGACCCCACCACCAAAGACGTTTTTCCCTCCCCACTCTTATCTGCTTTCCGGAGGGACTACTCTCTCTGTGACTCCCTTGTCCGCTCCACACTCCCCTCCAGCCCCACCACACCTGGCACTTTTCCCTGCAACCGCAGGAAGTGCTACACCTGCCCCCACACCTCCTCCATCACCCCCATCCCAGGCCCCAAGAAGACTTTCCAGTCAAGCAGATGTTTACCTGCACATCTGCTAATGTGGTATACTGCATCCGCTGTACCCGTTGTGGCCTCCTCTACATCGGGGAAACCAAGCGGAGGCTTGGGGACCGCTTTGCAGAACACCTACGCTCGGTTCGCAATAAACAACTGCATCTCCCAGTCGCGAACCATTTCAACTCCCCCTCCCATTCCTCAGACGACATGTCCATCCTGGGCCTCCTGCAGTGCCACAACGATGCCACCCGAAGGTAGCAGGAACAGCAACTCATATTCCGCTTGGGAACCCTGCAGCCCAATGGTATCAATGTGGATTTCACAAGCTTCAAAATCTCCCCTCCCCCTACCGCATCCCAAAACCAGCCCAGCTCGTCCACACCTCCCTAACCTGTTCTTCCTCCCACCTATCCCCTCCTCCCACCTCAAGCCGCACCCCCATTTCCTACCTACTAACCTCATCCCACCCCCTTGACCTGTCCGTCCTCCCTGGACTGACCTATCTCCTCCCTAACTCCCCACCTATACCCACCTTTACTGGCTCCATTCCCGCCTCTTTGACCTGTCTGTTTCCTCTCCACCTATCTTCTCCTCTATCCATCTTCTATCTGCCTCCCCCTCTCTCCCTATTTATTTCAGAAACCCCTTCCCCTCCCCCATTTCTGATGAAGGGTCTAGGCCCAAAACGTCAGCCTTCCTGCTCCTATGATGCTGCTTGGCCTGCTGTGTTCATCCAGCTCTACACCTTGTTATCTCAGATTCTCCAGCATCTGTAGTTCCTACTATCTCAGTTACTGGAAAAGCTCTGTGTCTGGCAGCATCTGTGAAGAGAAATCAGAGTTAACGTTTTGGGTCCGGTGACCCTTCCTCAGAACTGATGGTAGCTGGGAAAATGTCGGTTTTTATGCAGAAGATAGGTTGAGGGGAGGGGATAAGTAGTAAACGATTGGTGATGATAGAGCCCAGAGGGAGAGAAGAGCAGTTGGACAGACAAAGGAGTTGATAATGATCGGCTAGGAGGGTGAATAGCTGTTAATGGAGACTGTTAGTGGCTAACAGTCGGTAGTGTGTAATGGCAGGTTGTGTGATAACAAGGCCTGGTGTGTTTTACTAGACACTTTAGAAGGCAGTTAAGAGTCAGCCTCAAACCTCTCAGATACAAGCCGGACTGGGTAGGGACAGCAGATCTCCTTTCCTAAATAACGTTAATGAGCCAGTTAGGTTTTTACAACAAACTGACAATTTTACGGTCACTTCAACAGAGACCAGCTTTTTTCACAAATTTTTGAAAGTGAATTCTAATCCTGAATTTGACACAGTAAATTTAAACTCAGGTACAAAAACAGAAGTTACTGGAAAAGCTCAGCAGGTCTGGTAGCATCTGTGAAGAAAAAAATCAGAGTTAACGTTTCGGGTCTGGTGACCCTTCCTCACACCCTTCGGTCCCCGGACCTGAAACATTAACTCTGATTTTGTCTTCACAGATGCTGCCAGACTTGCTGAGCTTTTCCAGCAGCTTCTGTTTTTGTTTCTGATTTACAGCATCCGCAGTTCTTCCAGTTTTCATTTAAATTTAAACTCACATTGTTTGAATTACTGGTTCAGCAACATAATCATTACACTACCATATTTGCAATCATCTGAATGGATTACTGCCATGTTCAGTTGTATGTATACCCTGACATTTTGAATTCCTTCACTGTACAAGTTTCTCATGCACTGCCAGTGTTAACCTGCTTCATGATTAGATGCAATTTTTCCAGTGAGTTGCAGATCTTACAGCAGCAAGATCTCCTGGTAGCAGTACCTACAAACAGGACAGGAGGAGGAGGAGGAGGCAGATTTAAGTTGTACATCTTGCTTTGTGTGCTGAGTTCTTTGTATGTTCCAGGTCTCCAGTACAGCATGGCTACAGATCTGGAGATCTGTTGCTTTTTAAATCACATTCAGATGGTTGAGGGTGTGTAAAATATTTTTTAAAAATAATTTGAAGAAGACCAAGGAATTGACAATGCACCTTCAAGCTGCACTGCCAAACAGGGTCATTTGTCATATTCATGTGTGTATGTGTTCTTGGTAGACCCAAAATTCATCGCAGTTGAAATGGAATGTGTTTGGCTTGTGAGTGATGTGATGTTGTATTTACTAACTGTAAACCTTTCTTGCTGAATTTTGTTGATTGGTCTCTTATGTATCCAGGATCCTGCCTTTGGAAACTTTGTCCAAATTACAGTTTATTCCTCATTTAACTTGCTCCATAATTTTAAATTTCAACCAAAATTTGTTCTTTTCCCATTTATTTGTCTAAGATAGTCTAAGTGAGTGGGCAAAGGTCTGGCAGATGGAGTACAATGTTGATAAGTGTGAGGTCATCCATTTTGGTAGGAATAACAGGAAAATGGACTATGTTTTAAATGGTAAAAAATTGCAGCATGCTGCTGTGCAGAGGGACTTGGGTGTCCTTGTGCATGAATCGCTAAAAGTAGGATTGCAGGTGCAGCTGGTAATTAAAAAGGCAAATGGAATTTTGTCTGTCATTGCTGGAGGGATGGAGTTTAAAAACAAGGAGGCTACACTGCAGCTGTATAGAGTCCTGGTGAGGCCACACCTGGAGTACTGTATGCAGTTTTGGTCTCCTTACTTGAGAATAGATATACTAGCACTGGAGGGGGTGCAGAGGAGATTCACTCGGTTGATTCCAGAGTTGAGAGGGTTGGATTACAAGGAGAGACTGAGTAGGCTGGGATTATACTCATTAGAATTCAGAAGAATGAGGGGAGATCTGATAGAAACATAATATTATGAAGGGAATAGATAAGGTGGAGACAGGGAGGTTGTTTCCGCTAGCAGGTGAAACTAGGACTAGGGGGCATAGCCTCAAAATAAAGGGAAGCAGATGTAGGACTGAGGTCAGGAGGAACTTCTTCACCCAAAGGGTTGTGAATCTGTGGAATTCCCTGCCCAGTGAAGCGGTTGAAGCTACCTTGCTGAACGTGTTTAAGGCAAGGCTAGATAAATTTTTGAACAGTAAAGGAATTAGGGGTTATGGTGAGCGGGCAGGTAAGTGGAGCTGAGTCTCAAAAAGATCAGCCATGATCTTATTGAATGGTGGGGCAGGCTCGAGCGGCCAGATGGCCTGCTCCTGCTCCTATTCTTATGTTCTTATTTCCTGACTATACCTCTTTGCCAGTGATTATTGAGGAACTAACGAAGACAAGAGTTCACCAAATCCCATCACATTATTCGTCAGCTCCTTTTTGAGCATCCTTTAAATACATCTATACTAATCTCTTCAATCACTCCTAGGTAGCAAGTTCCAACATTCTCAACATTCTCTGCTGAAAAGAGTTTCTCCGGAATATCAAATCTATTAGTCACTGGTTTATGTTTATCTCCCATAGTTTTGATCCTGTGCTAGTGGAAATATCTTCTACTTCATCACTCTCAACCTCTATTGTAATTTTAATAATCATTTTCAGATCCCACGGCCTTTTCTTTACAAGTAAATAACCCCCCAGTCTGCTCAGCTTTTCCTGATTTGTAGTTCAGGAATCGTTCTTGTAAATTTGTTTATGTCATCTCCTATGTCACTATATCTTCTTAATTGAAATTATTCACCTGATAAGACTGTAGTATTCTGCTTTCTCCATCATGGAGAAAATCGTAGAAAACCAGTATTCCCCATGCTAGCTTGTTGTAGACACTGTTTGTTATGGTGGTGCGCATGATCACTGGGTTTTGTAGTTTGTTGTGGAGTATTTAATAGCTTGGTTACAGTGACTGGAGAATAAATCTGAATGATTAGAAGGCTTAAAACAGTTTGGAATTCATTGTAATGAGTCAGTTTGCAAAGGCATTTAACAATACTGAACCAAACAGATCAGAAGTTCTTAAGATAACACGGTGTAGATCTGGATGAACACAGCAGGCCAAGCAGCATCAGAGGAGCAGGAAAGCT
>NC_063335.1:2267826-2285768 GCF_021869965.1 Rhincodon typus
TCGGATTCTCCAGCATCTGCAGTTCCTACTATCTCTGATTCAATCAGGGTATTGGACCCTGGTTGCTATGTGCAGATATTTTATTTTGTGATTTGAATTTTACTTTTCTATTTAAACCTGTATATGGGGAACAGTGATGTACTGATGTCATTGGACTGGTAATCTGGTGTCCTGGTTAATGTTCCCAGAATGTAGGTTCAAATTCTGCCAAGCAGATGGTGAAATTTGATTTCAATAAAATTTGTAGGTAAAAGTTAGTCTAACGGTAAATGTGTAACCATTGTTAATTGTTGTGTAAATTTATCTGATTTACTAATGTCCATTAGGGAAGGAAATCTCCATACTTACCTGGTTTGGTTCACATGAGACTACAGACTCACAGAAAAGTGGTCAACTCTCAACTACCCTCTGAAATAGCCTAGAGTGCTGATCAGTACAGGGGCAATTAGGAATGTGCAACAAATGTTAACTGTGCCAGAGACCCCAACAGTAATTGTACTGGCTGAAGCCCATATTGTTCTCAGAAAACAACCTTCCGATCTGCAAATCAGTTGAGGATATGAGACAGTTTAGCCAACAGGAAAGACTAAACAAATTATTTCCCTTTTCTCTAGAAAAGAGAAGATTGCAGAGTGGCCTGATAGACGTCTTTCAGATTACAAAATGTTTCATTGGATAGAATTTGAGATGTTTCCTCTTGCAGTGGAGATTAGAATTAACACCTATGAAAATGCCAGCCACTAATAAATTCAATCAGGAATTCAGGTGAAAGTTCTTGACTTAGAGTGGCGGGATTGTGGAACCTATTTCCACAGACAGTGGTTTAGTTGAATTGTATGGATGCATCAATGGGGAAACTGAGTGAACACTTGAGGGAGAAAGAAATGGGACAATATGGTGATAGTGTTCGATGAGGAAGGATAGAAAGTGATTTGTGTGCATCGTAAAACATTGTTTAGGCTGAATGTCCTGTTTCTACAGTAAGTTTTATGGCATACTCACACCCAACCCTGTCCTACGCACAGCTACCCACCTCATGCCTGAAGTAAGGACTCAGGAGAGAGTGGACATGAAGACCTCTTTATATGTTATCCTAGTGACCAACAGGGATTTCCTGAATGCTGAAGTTAAACAATGGTGCTCATTTTGAGATTGTTCAATTCCTCCACCACTGATCTAGAATGTCCCTCCAGAGGAAATAGTTTCACCATACTAATGTTGTTAAATGTTTTTCTCGTCTTATGCAGCTAGACAACCGCATCCTCATGACCTTCATGGAAATAGCATGTTGCTGAACTGTTTTTATGGGGTGCGTTTCTTGAGTGCTATTACCCTTGTGTCTTGCAGGCAGGGATTCATGTTAATCTACAGATCTGCCTGTCTGTGGAACTAGCCCAGATTGTAGTTTTAACAACATAGTTAAAAACGACCTGACATTTGCCCAACACAGGAGCCACTAGCTGGTAGTCCTGATGCCCTGTTTTGTTTTCCATAGCTCATTAACCAATTATGGAACTACTCAGTGTTATTGGGTAACCCTTAACAAAGTCACAATTAAATTAAGAACTTTCCTTGCCTAAATGGCACAGTGACAACAGCACAGCTATGTTTATTCAGAAAATCCCATAATAAAGATTTTCTCAAATAAACTATGCAGTGAGGTTAACTAACTAAGAGAAATGAATTTAGAGCAATCATCAATCCATTTCCTGTATAGGTTAAAGGTCACGAACCAAACAATGCAAACTTGTGGCAGTTATTTTTTGTTTGCAAGAAGGAATAACTTCACTGCGATCTTTTTTATTAGCAAGTGATGAATCATGAATGATAGCCTTCATTAATAAGACAGGGAAAGGAATCTGGTATTAATATGCAGTCCTCAATCTGCAGCATGGCTCATTATTACATTAATCATTGGTTTTGCATTGATGAAACATGTGATTGGAGCTTGCTGTATAACATATAATTATTGAATTCCGTCTCTCTCATGACCACTTCATTAACTGAATTTGACACAGATGTTACTCAAATTTTATTGATTTCACGAAAGATAGAATGCAGAATTGCAAACCTAAATATAGGTTTATGCCATCGCAAAGGAATTTGGTTCAACCTTCTATCGTGGTTTATGGCAGACCAGAGTTGAAATTTATTAACTCGACTGCAGATGTCTTAAACACTAGCAATAAAAAATATCAATGCGGGTTTTATACTTCATACATCGGACAGTGGAGAAAGTTACACTTGACCATTCTTGGAACTTAAAGAACTTATTCTGCCTTCACCTCTTTGTTGAGAAACCAACATGGAAAACAGTGCATCATGAATTGACCCCCAGGATCCAGAGAAAATGAGAGTCCTAGATTTCCATGTGATTTAACTCTTTAAGCCCCGCTATTATGCCATGGAATATGCTGGAGTATAATAATTGCAAATGTACTGCCATGAATGGCAGAGCAGGCTCGAAGGGCTGGACGGCCTACTCCTGCTCCTAGTTCTTATGTTCTTATGTTCTATCTGTAGGAACAATAGTGAGTTGACTGGAGTCACTAGCCTGGCATCTCACTCTCAGCATCCATTGCTATATATCCTCCTTTTCCTCATAGACATATAGATGTTTACAGCATAGAATGAGGCCATTCAGCCAATTGTGTCCATGCCAATGAACAAAGATCTGACTATGCTAATCCAATTTTCCAGCTCTTGGCCTGTTGCCTTGGACATTTTGACAATACCAGTGAATATCTAAATACTGCTTAAATGTTATGAGAGTTTCTCACTCGACCACCTTTTCAGGCACTGAGTTCCAGACTCTGCTATCTTCTAGGTTTAAAAATAATTCTGCTCAACTCTCCTCTCAGCCTTTTATCTCTTACCTCAAATCTATGTCCTTTGGTCATTGATACCCCTTCTAATGAAAACATGCCATCTTATCCACCTTACCTTAGCCCCGCGTAATCTTATACATCTCCATCAGATTGCCTCTCACCCCTCACTGCTCTAAACAATGCAACTCCAGCCTAATCAATCTTTCCTCAGTTCAGACCCTCCAGCCCAGGCAGCCTCCTGTAAAATCTTCTGCGCACTCAGTCAAAAACTGTCACGTCCTTTCTGAAATGTAGTGACCAGACTGCACAGCATATTCCACTTGTGGTCTACCCAGCATTTCATACAGTTCCAACGTAGCCTTGGTGCTCTTGTAATCTATGCTAATGAAGACAAGTATCCCAGATGCCTTCTTAATCCTATTATCTACCTGTCCTGCTACCTTCAGGGGTCTGTGTGTATGCACACCAAGGCCTCTGTCATCTTCAGTCCTTCCCAGGCCCCTATTATTCACAGTGTAATCCCTTGCCCCAATAGCCCTCCCCAAGTGCATTAAGTCACATTTCTCTGGGTTGACTTCCATTTTCCACTGCTCTGCCTACTTGATCAATCTGTTTATACCTTTCAGCAGTTTATGGCTAACCTCCTCTCTACTAATGTTCATGCTATCTGCAAACTTTGTGATCATCCCCCTATGTGGTCATAGCTGTGTTATCATGCTCTTGCATGTTTAACTGTGCCTTCAGCTCATTTCTCTAATTTCTTATGCTCCTTGCATTAAAATATATCCCGCTTCACTTTGCTGAACTCATTGCTTCCTTATCTAGCATATGTTTCCTCTGCTTTCCAAAGTTTTAACTTCTAATTCCTTGTTGTTTCTCTCCCCTCTGAACTACTTATCAGCATCCCATCCCCCTTACAGCATGAGCAAACCTCCCCTCAAGGATGTTGTAGCTGTTTCAGTTCAAATCCAATTTGTACAGATCACACCACCCCTAGAAATGATCCCAATGCCTCAGGAGCCTGAAACCTTCCCTCCTGCACCATCTCTCCGTTCATCAGCTCTATCCTTCTATTCGGATACTCACTGCTGTGGGACACTGGAGTAATCCAGAAACTACTACTTCAAAGACCTGCATTTCAATTCCCTACCAAACTTTTAAAAATCTATTTGCAGGACATCATTTCTCCTTCGTCCCGTGTCACTGGTCCCAATGTAGACCATGACCTTTGGCTGTTCGCCTTCCCCATTCAGAAGGTTCCTCAGCCATACCGTAACATCCTTCACCTTGGCACCTAGGAGGCAACATACCATCCTGGTGCCACATCTGTGGCCTCTCACCAATGAATTCCTACCATTATTGCCCTTCCGCACTTCTTCCTGCTCCCCCCACCCACCACCTCAAGCAGGTGGACCACCCACAGTGCCATGGCCTTGGTTCTGGCTCACCTCCACAGAGCTCTCACTATTTCCCAAGACTGAAAAAACACTTTTCAGGTGAGATGCACTCGGGAGACTCCCCCACTATCTGCCTGCTCCCCTTCATTTGTCTGGTGGTCACACATTCCCTCAGTGCCTGCAATTCCTTATGATGTAGGGTGACCGTGTCCAGAAAAGTGCTACCTCTGAACCTCTCAGCCTCACGAATGTACTGCACAGCTCCAAGCTGCTGCTCAAACTCCAAAGCCCAGAGATTTAGTTGCTCAAGCCGGAGGCAGCTCCTTCACACATGGTTATCCAGACTACCGGCAGTTTCCCACATCGGGCAGGATATGCTAATCATGGACCTGAGCTCACCAGCATACCTCAACAAAACAGAGTATAGACCTTTGCTTTTCGTTTACTGTTAGTCCTTCTTATTATACACTAGAAAAATTCTCACATCAGGCAAACAATCAGAACTCTTTAATTCTATCAAGTGAAAAGGTTTATTTTTGAAGTTCTAAGATATTAATTATGCAATATTTTAAGCTTTATTTATATTCTTAACTTAAATAAATATTTAGTTAGAAGCGACAACAGAGAAATAGCCACAAATTGTCTATCTGTGCTGCTGTGACTTCATACTTTGATTTTATTGAAACTGTTCCACTGCTGGTCAGTCTGCTTCTGGCACCTCTCCACTATCACTGCTTCTTTTAACCTCACTGGCACTGCACCTGGATCCCACACAGCTCCCAGCACTTTGTTTGCTTGTCTGTCAGAAGCTCACCACACAGCTAGCTCCTTTCTCTGTAGTACTGCAAGAACCAATTCCAGTCAACTGCAGTGAACCTGACATTCCTCTTGCATCGTTGTGCAGAGCTGGGCAGACCTGACTGGCAAACCCAATTCAGTTGCTTCATACTTCTTAAAATGTGGTCTTGGGTGAGTGAGTGGGGAGGGGACTTTTGAAAACCTTTGGGTGCAGTGATGGCACTAGTTCTAGTTTGGTATATTGTTGATTCACAAGGCAAAAACTTCATATCAGTCATGAAGAAAATCAGTATCAAACTCCAGAAATCCTAGTCAAGCCAGAATCAGTTGACTTTAGACTAAATGTTTGGAGTAAATCTGCATTACAGGAATAAGTAGAAGATCACTAGGGCTAGTCTTTTGCATGGTGGGCAGGGTTATGCAAATAAGTAGCACATGGTTTTGATGGAAAAGTTGAGAATAACCAAGGAAATTGGTGTAATTCTAATCTAAATCATTTATACACAAATTAACTTGCAAGAAACAAAATGCTGTCAATATTCTGATGGGCTGTGAGAAGACTCATGTGGAGTATAAATACCAGCATGAACCCATTGGGCTGAATGGCCTGTTTCTGTGTGATAGATGTGTGAAAATACTGGCACTGTGTTACACTTACACTATAGTTGTACTGAATCTTCCAGGAAATTCAGGCCAATAAATCAGAAAAGATCAATCTTTATTTTTAGAAATTCTTATTGGAATTGTTGGTTTTGATAGTTTCCTTGCACTGTTAATTATATTTTTATACATGTAACAGTTTATAAACCAGTGGGAATATGATGTCCTGTTTATTGTCAATGATTCTGTTTGTTTTTTACTCACAGAACAAAGAAGTAAGATGTACAAGAGAAAAATGTCCTCCACTGCCAAAAGACTGCGCTCTTGTTGTCAAACAGCGAGGAGGTTGTTGTGAAAAATGCAAAGGTGCTTTAACATTCCCTCCTTTTCAACATTTGACTAGTGTTTCTGATTGTGTGCAGGCACAACATTATTCTGTGTAGTTCTGACTCTCTCTATTGGAAGGTTTGAATTGACACAGCTGACAACATGCTGCAGTAATGGGTTTTTCTCTTCAAGAACTTTCAATGTTTTATTGAGTTTCCCCCACCTTACACAGCATTTACAGCGTTAGTAGGCCTGGGCTGATCACCACCCTCACTTAACCTCCCTAGGTCACTGACCATTATCAGGACTAAAAATTATTCTCTTGCTTCTTCCTGCTTTCCTCGATTCTTAAGGATACAATCTTTGCCTTGAGCCCAGAACTTCCTGGTAACTTGTCCCAATGGGCAGTCAGTCTCTGTGAATTCCTGCTGAGTACCAGCACGGAAAATAAAAAACAAGCAGTAATTACTCTGCCATGCACAGACACACATGGACAAATGGACTCTCATACACTTGTGTAGAAACACATTCTCCTATATACACATTTCCCAACAGGATAGCAAAATGTGAAATCCCTGAATGATTCATCCCTGAAACCAGAGTTACGGAAGTTACTTGTGATGCCCAGCTGTGGTCCCTGCACTTGGAACAGGCCATGTAGGGATTATGACAGAACCTTTCTGGACTTAATGCTAATACTTTGTTGGGGGCTTTAGCTGGGGATACATTGAGTTACACTGATTTTTTTTATTGTCCTCCCTTTACTACCTTCTCCTTCAGTTGGGAGGGCTCCACCGGCAGGGCTGTGAATTTGTCGTTGCTTTCAGACTGAGCCTGAGGCAAAATCTGCCTGTCGTGCCCTGGTGTTAAATTTTGCAGTTCTGTAGGCATTTCCAGATAGAGTGCTACCCTTTCACTCACTGGGCCAAATATCTTATACAATTGTTGGAAGTCAGGTTCCTAACAAACATTTATGGCAACACAGAACTGCCATGGATTAGGTATCTTGTACTTTCTGTTTATGTTTCAAATTGTCAGACCAAACTTCTTCATACAGTCATGATTCACTAAGACAAAAGATATTAAGTGGTATATTTTGTGTTTGAATCATAGAATCCATTCTGTGCAGATAGAGGCCATTCAGCCCATTGGGTCTGCTGCAACCCTTCAACGAGCATCTCAACCAGAACCACCAATCCCTGTAACCCTGCATTTCTAATGGATAATCCACTTAGTGTGCACATCCCTGGACACTACAGGGCAATTTAGCATGGCCAATCCACCTAACCTACATATGACTGTGGGAGGAAACGAGGAGACCATGCAAACTGCACACAGTCACCCAAGGCTGGAATCAAACCTGTGCCCCTGGCATTGCTCACCACTGAGTCACGGTGCCACCCCATCAGAGGATTCTATAAGAACAAATACCTCCTTTATTTCCTGAATTGACCTCAACTCCCATTGTGAACCACATCTGCCTCTTCCATCATTGTTCACTTCTTAGCATTCAGAATATAGAGTTAAAATTCAGAAATGATCAGGGAAATGAAAACCTTAAAATCATATAACACAGAGGGAGGCCATTTAGCCATTCATACCTTTCCCAGGTCTTTGATAGAGCTCTGCACTTAGTTTTACGCCCATACTCTTTCCCATCACACATTTATTTAAATCCCTTTTTGAAAACGCCGACTGAATTTACTTTCATGTTCCTTTCAGCCAAAGCATTCCAGTTCACCACAACCCCATGAAAACAATTCTCCTCATGTTCCATTTGTTTCTTTTGCTAATTTTCTTAAATCTGTGTCCTCTGGTTACTGATCTTCCTGCCAGTAGAAACGTTTTCTCCTGATTAACTTTATCAAAATCCTCCATGATTTTGAAAACCTATTAAATTTCCCCTTAACTTTCTCTGTTCTAAGAATAACCTCAGCTGCTACATTCTCTCCATGACACAAAAGTATGTGGAAAGGCAAATCGCAAGAGGAATATAAACAGTTTACAGGGAGATATTGATAGGTTGAGTAAGCAGGCAAAAAGTTGGAAAATAGAGTACAATGTGGGAAATGTGCAGCTTCTCATTTTGGAAGGGAGAAGAAAAGAATGTAGTATTATTTAATGGAGAAAAACAGCAAAAGCTGCAACACAAAAGGAATTGGGGCTGTACACAGAAAGCTAGCACACAGGTCCAGCAGATATTTGGTAAGGCTAATGCAATGTGGGCCCTTACTTCAAGGGGGTTAGTGTGTTCCTGCAGCTGTACAAGGTGCTAGTGAGACAACATCTGGAGCACTGTGAGCACTTTTGGTCCCTTTATTTAAGAAAATATTTTATTGGAGTTATTAGGAATGTAAATGTTGTACAGTCAGTTGGGTAGACACAATTCTTTAAAAACCAAAAGAACTGCGGATGCTGTAAATCAGGAACAAAAACAAAGTTGCTGGAAAAGCTCAGCAGGTCTGTGAAGGAGTAAACAGAGTGAACGTTTCGGGTCTGGTGACCCTTCCTTCAGAACTGATAGTGGCTGGGAAAACATCAGTTTATATGCAGAAAATAGGGAGGTTGGTGGGGTAGGGAGTAAACGATAGGATAGAGCCCAAAGAGAGAGAAAGACAGTTGGACAGACAAAGGAGTTGCTAACGATCAGACTGGGAGGGTGAGTAGTTGTTAATGGGGACTGTTAGTGACTAACAACAGGGGGTGTGTAATGGCAGACTATGTGGTTACAAAGCCTGGTGTGTGGGGTAGGGGCTGGGACATGGGAGAGTTTAGGCCCTAAAATTATTGAACTCAATATTGAGTCCGGAGAGCTGTAGGGTCCCCAAGCGGAAAATGAGGTGTTGTTCCTTCAGCTTGTATTGGGCTTCACTGGAACACTGCAGCAAGCCGAGACAGAGATGTTGGCCAGGGAGCAGGGTGGTGCATTGAAGTGGTAGGCAACAGATAGTTCAGGGATAGTAGGAACTGCAGATGCTGGTGAATCCGAGACAACAAGGTGCAGGGCTGGATGAACACAGCAGGCCAAGCAGCATCATAGGAGCAGAGAGGCTGACGTTTCGGGCCTAGACCCTTCATCAGATAGTTCAGGGTCTTTTTTGTGAGCAGAACGTAGATGTTCTGCAAAGCGGTCGCCAAGTCTACGGTTCCTTTCCCCACTGTAGAGGAGACCACATTGTGAGCACCGAATGCAGTAGACTAGATTCTTGGAAGTGCAGGTGAAGTGTTGCTTCACCTGGAAGGTATGTTTGGGCCCTTGGATACAGGGGAGGGAGGAGGTAAATGGACAGGTGTTGCACCTTCGCCGGTTCCAGGGGAAGGTGCCGTAGGGCTGTGGGGAGGTGTTGTGGGTGAAGGAAGTGTGGACCAGGGTGTCCCAGAGGGAACAGCCCCTGCGGAAGGCGGACAAGGGTGGGGAGGGGAATATGTGTCTGGTGGTGGCATCTGACTGGAGGTGGCGGAAATGGCATCTGATGATCTTCCGGATGTGGATGCTGGTGGGATGGTAGGTAAGGATAAGGGGAACCCTATCGCTGTTGCAGGAGGGAAGAGAAGGGGTGAGGGCAGAAGTACGGGAGATGGGTCGGACCCAATTGAGGGCCCTGTCGACAACGGAGCTGGGGAATCCTCGGTTGAGGAAGAATGTGTTCATTTTGGAGGCTCCCTTCTCAAAGTTGACCTCATCTGAACATATGCAACTGAGATGGAGGAACTGAGAGAATGGGATGGGGTCTTTACAGGAAGTGGGGTGTGAGGATGTATAGTCCAGGTAGCTGTGGGAGTCAGTGGGTTTGTAATGGATATTAGTGGCCAGTCTATCCCCAGAAATGGAAACAGAAATGTCGAGGAAGGGAAGGGAGGAGTCAGAGATAGACCAGGTGAAAGTGAAGGCAGGATGGAAATTGGAGGCGAAATTGTTGAAGTTTTCCAATCCCAGACGAGAGAGGGAAGCAGCACCGATGATATCATCGATGTATCGGAGAAAGAGTTGTGGGTGGGGGCCGAAATAGGACTGGAACAAGGAATGTTCCACATACCCCACAAAGAGACAGGCACAACTAGGGCCCATGCGGGTACCCATGGCAACCCCTCTTACCTGAAGAAAATGAGAGGAGTTGAAAGAGAAGTTGTTGAGGGTGAGGACAAGCTCGGCCAAGCGGAGGAGAGTGGTGGTGGGTGGGGATGGTTCAGGTCTTTGCTTCAGGAAGACACAATTCTTTGCAGCCTAGAGAGTGAGCCCAGAAGAAGTTTCTTGCCAGTACCAGTGCTTGAGACATCTGGTCAGGATTGGAGAGGAATTTGCAACGGGAGAGGTAGGGTCCATTTGTCATGGTCCATGTGATAACATAGGTAGCAAATAGCTTCTACAAAGGGAGTATGATCAGCCAGGGTCTAAAATAAAAAGCAAAAATTCAAATTACCTGAGGCACTAGCACATTTGCACAGGATAAGTAAGAAAGACCGGTGTTAACGAAATGGGCTTTGATTCATGGGACACTGGTTTCATTTCATGGGCACTAGTTTGGGTAAAATTAGAACTGTCCCAATAGGATGATCTCCATCTGAACCAGGCTGAGACCAGTGTTCTGATGAGTCATTTAACAAGGGAAGTAGAGAGGTCTTTAAACTGAATAGTGGGGTGAAGGGGGTATGTATGAAGAGATGTAGTAAGTCAGTGGAAAACAACAGGCAATAAATCAGAGTAACGATAATGAGATCTTGGTACATAGGGACAGACTGTACAAACGTAAAAATGTACTGGCAGATAAGGCCATAGGATAAAAGGCCCTATAATAAAAAGGCAGAGTTGATGATTCTGTATCTGAATGCATGCAGCATTTGTAACAAAATGGATTAACAGATGGCACCTACAACAACAGATGTACGTGACTTAATAGCCATTACAGAGACATGATTCTAAGGTGTTTATGGCTGGGACCTAAATATTGAAACATATTTAATTATTAAAATGCCAGGAAGCTAGGAAAAGGTGCTAGCTTTATTTCATTAAAGATATAATATCAGGTTGATGAGAAATAAGAAATAGGAATGCTAATAGGAGGTCACTTGTGAGATTACCACCTCCTCCCACCCTTCCCCAAACTGTATTATATTGTAGGGCAAAGTTACAAGAAGAAATAACTGGGTCATATAAGAAAGATGTCACAATGATCATGGGTAACTTTAATCTACATGTAGATTGAGCAGAGGTAACATAGTAGTGTATCTAGAACAAGTTCTTTGAGCAGTACATTCTAGGGCCAATTAGGGAGCAGGTTATCCCAGATCTGATAGTGAACAATGAGACAGGTGAAAGTGATCATTATATGGTAAAATTTCATGTTCAATTTCAAGGGAAGAAGTTTGTTTTAAGACCAGTGTTTTAAACCTACATAATGGTATGAAGGCAGAGCTGGCTAAAGAGTACTGGGAAATTAGGTTAAAAGGTGGGATAGCAGAGGCACAACAACAGATTTTTAAAGAAATATTTAACAACAAGGGTATATCACAGTGACAAAGAAACTATCTTTGAGAAAGATGCATCATCATGGCTAAATTCAATAGTTTAGGATTGTGTTTCTATAGGAAAACATAACTAAAGCTAGAGTTCATCCTCCAGAACATGAGTCTGGAAAACTGATGATGGCATCCCAGGAAATGATGGAGATGTTGAAGAAGTATATTTTGTCTGTCTTCATTGTAGAAGATTTAGAAAACTTTCTGAAGATATTTGAAAATCACAAAGTGAAAGGGAAGGAGGAACTTAAAACAATCACAAAATAAGTGTTTATACATAATAAGGAGTAACATATTAGCATGGATAAAGGGTTGGTTAGCTAACAGGAAACACAACTTGTGACTGGTGGAGTTCCATTTGGATCAGGCTGTGTCAATGACTTTCATGAAGGACTCAAAAGTATGGTAGCTAAATAAGCTGATTACACCAAGATAGAATCATTGAATCATACAGTGTAGAACGGGCCCTTCAGCCTATCATGGTAGCCTGGTTAGCAAGGTTGGGTCACATGGAACCCAGGGGGATCTAACCAATTGGATACAAAATTGACTTGAAGGCAGGAGACATAGGGTTGCTTTTCAGACTGGAAACCTGTGACCACAAGGATCTGGGCAGGATCCACTGCTTTTTGTCATTTATATAAATTATTTGTATGTGAACATAGGAGGTATTGTTAGTAAGTTTGCAGATGACACCAAAATTGGAGGTGTAGTGGACAGTGAAGAAGGTTACCTCAGAGTACAATGGGACCTTGATAGATGGGCCGATGGACTGAGGAGGGGCAGATGGAGTTTAATTTAGATAAATTTGTGGTGTTTCATTTTTGTAAGGCAAATCAGGGCAGGAATTATACACTTGATGATAGGGCCCTGGAACAGAGAGACCTAGGGGTACAGGTACATAGTTCCTTGAAAGTGGAGTCGCTGGTAGACAGGGTGGTGAAGAAGGTGTTTGGCATGATTGCTTTCATTGGTCAGAGCATTGAGTATAGGATTTGGAACATTATGATGCAGCTGTACAGGACATTGGTTAGGCCACTTTTAGAATATACATTCAATTCTGGTCTTCCTGCTTTAGGAAAGATGTTGTTAAACTTAAAAGGGCTCAGAAAAGATTTACAAGAATATTGCCTGGATTAGACGGTTTCAGCTTTAAGGAGAAGCTGAATAGGTTGGGGTTATTTTCCCCTGATTGTTGGAGGCTGAGGGGTGACCTTATGGAGAGGACCTGAAGAGTATCTTTTTCACACAGAGGGTGGTGCCTGTAGGGAATGAGCTGCCAGAGGAGGTGGTGGATTCTGGCACAATTACAACATTTAAAAGGTATCTTGTTGGGTATATGAATAGGAAGGGTTAAGAAGGACATGGGCCAAATGCTGGCGAATGGGACTAGATCAGTTTAGGATGTTTGGTCAGCCAAATTTGGACCAAAGAGTCCGTTTCTGTGCTATATGACTCTGAGTCTATTGAATCTATGCTGCCAAAAATATACTACTGTCTACACTAGTCACTCTTCCCTGCAGTAGGCCCATTGCTTTGAATATTCTGACACTTTAAGTGCTTACCCAAGTACGTTTTAAAGGTTGTGTGGTTTTCCACCTCACCTATCCCAGGCAGTGCCTTCCAAACCCCCGCCAACCTCTGGGTGAAAAAGGTTTTCCTCAAATCCCCTCGAAGCATCCTGCCTTTCAGTTTAAAATTAATCCCCCTTGTTATCGACCCTTCGACTAAGGGGAACAGCTGCTTTCTATTCACCCTGTCCATGCCCCTCATAATAGGCTATGAAAATAAGTTGTCAAGAGGAGGTAGAGAGTCTGCAGAGAGATATAGATGGATTAAATGAGTGGGGAAACATTGGCAGATGGAATGTACTGTGGGAAAATGTGAACTTGTCCACTTTGACAAGAATAGAACAACAGGATACTGTTTAAACTGAGAGAGATTCCAGACTTTAGAAGCACAGAAGGTTCTGGGTGTGCTTGTCTATGAGTCACACAAAGTTAGTTTTCAGGTACAGCACTTATAAGGGAAAATGGAATGTTGCCAGTTAATGCAAAGGGATTGGAATATAAAAGTAGGGATGTTTGCTTTGGTTGTAAAAGGTCTAGAACATAGAACATAGAACATTACAGTGCAGTACAGGCCCTTCGGCCCTCGATGTTGCGCCGACCTGTGAAACCAATCTGAAGCCCATCTAACCTAAACTATTCCATTATCATCCATATGTTTATCCAATGACCATTTAAATGCCCTTAAAGTTGGCGAGTCCACTACTTTTGCAGGCAGGGCATTCCACGCCCTTACTACTCTCTGAGTAAAGAACCTACCTCTGACATCTGTCCTATATCTATCACCCCTCAATTTAAAGCTATGTCCCCTCGTGCTAGCCACTACCATCCAAGGAAAAAGGCTTCCACTGTCCACCCTGTCTAATCCTCTGATCATCTTGTTGAGATCACATTATATGTTCGTTTTTGGCCTTCTGATTTGGAAAAGGATGTAATCACAAAGCAATTTAGAGAACAGATAAAAATTTATTCCTCTGACAAAGAAACATTGAGCATGTTGGGCCTTTACATGCTAGAGTTCAGTAAAATGAGAGGTGATCTCAGTGAGATGTAAGGTCCTAAGAGGACTTGACGGGGTAGATTCTGACAGCTTGTTCGATGATTGTCTTTGGAATTTTTTTCCCTAGAAAGCAGAACTCTGGGTTATTGAATTTATTCAAGGTGAGCGAAATAGATTTTTGGTAAAGGATTACTGGGCAAACAGACATGACTAGTCAGGAACAAAAACAGAAGTTGCTGGAAAAGCTCAGCAGATCTGGCAGTATCTGTGAAGGAAAAAACAGAGTTAATGTTTCGGTTCCGGTGACCCTTCTGACGAAACGTTAACTCTGTTTTTTCCTTCACAGATGCTGCCAGACCTGCTGAGCTTTTCCAGCAACTTTATTTTTTCTCCTGATTTACAGCATCTGTAGTTCTTTCAGTTTTTACTAAGACCAGCCATGATCTTATTGAATGGTGGAGCAGGCTTAAAAGGCTGATTGGCCTAATTCAGTTCCTAAATCCTAAATTCTATGTTCCTCCACAGCTTTCACAATGCCGTTAACAGCCACGACCCTATCCACCCTCAGAATAATACATCTGAATGAGTTCCCGGTGAATGTGATTTAGGCAACTTGTAGAAATAGGTTCTAATAATAGCTAAGATAACAAGGTGTAGAGCTGGATGAACACAGCAGGCCAAGCAGCTTTCCTGCTCCTATGATGCTGCTTGGCCTGCTGTGTTAATCCAGCTCTACACCTCAGATTTTCCAGCATCTGCAGTTCCTACTATCTCTAATAATAGCTATGCATGTTTCTGGAGAGAATAGGGTTGTGGGATATGGAGCAAATTCAGATTGGTTACATTGAAATGTCAGGAAGTGTCAAGCTTTCTCAGAAATTGTTCTATATTATTAATGAGAGGCTCTCAGTGAACTGTGATGAGATATGCGCCAATTGTGGAAATGAATCTCAGTAACTCATCACTTATTAATCAGCCCAACTATCTTTAGGGGCAATGTTGCAGTGTTAGTACCACAATCATATTTAACAGGCAGAAACTGTTCTCAAATTTACATATCTACGAACATTACAACCTCAGATTCACCAATTGATTCTTGCATTTGGGAATAAGTAAAATTGCTGTAATAGTTTAAATGAGACACAGGTTAGAATGGCTGCTGCTTCTAAAATCTCAGCATGTTGCAGGATGCTAAAATAGAATACTTTCTGACCAGCAAATCAATCAAAGGCTGAAGTAGTTGGTCAGGGAGGTGGGGCAGGATCTCCAAAGGCAATATCTTTAACACAGACCTGATATTTACCCCATTTTATTCAGGACTATGTATCAATTTCACATCCAAGACAAAGAGAGTTGGTAGGGGACATGTATTCAACTTGGTAAAAGGTAATTTCAGGAGTAATGTAACCACTTTGACAAAAAGCGTGAAATAAGTTTGAGATTGAGCAATGGAGGCAAAAGCCTTGGGAATTATTTAAGATAATAGACAGAAGAACCAAAGAAATAATTAGGAGAATTGTTTGGATACCGTGAATTATTGTGAACTAGAATGAGGCACTTATAAGGTAAAAACCATGTCAGAGGACACAAAGGTGGTGACCAAGTACACCAGCTCCAAATGAAACACCACATTCATGAAAAAACACACAGATCCAAACCCAACAGCTCTTTTAAAAGCCACCTACAACTTCACTGTATCAGCTGAACCGTTGTCTTTTTAATATTGATTTAGAACAACAAAGAACAAAGAAAATTACAGCACAGGAACAGGCCCTTCGGCCCTCTAAGCCTGCATTGACATGCTACCTGTCACAACTAAAACCCCCTACCCTTCCGGGGACTGTATCCCTCTGTTCCCATCCTATTCATGTATTTGTCAAGACGGCCTTTAAAAGTCACTATAGTATCTGCTTCCACTATCTCCCCCGGCAGCGAGTTCCAGGTACCCACCAGCCTCTGTGTAAAAAACTTATTTTGGTTTGAAAATTATTCTGTAGAATATATATTTAATGTCTGTTCTATATTTGTGTTTTTTATAAATGTTATGTAAATTATGAAGCAGGTTCAGTAATAACTTTCAAAAGGACTAAGTGTTCTTTCTCAACTCTATAGTAATTCCTTGTGACATTCCTTCATATGGTTCCTGGGATCTGCTGACTGTTTCTGATCCATATCTTTGTCTCCTCTTTCCATAAGAATGCATGTTTGGTGGGAAGATATACAACAGCTCAGCAGCCTGGCTTGTACCTTCCAAGCCCTGCATAATGCGGACATGTCAGGTATGTGTTCCTTCTGCCCCATGTGTGTAATCAGATATTAATGTGTTTGGCTGGATTGAATGGTGAGGATGTAATGGGTGCTTCGAGTGATACAAAGTTAATACTTAAGAAGGGAATTTTAGTTAACGGTTGGTGTTGAGTGATCATGCATTGGTTTTTGGAGTTGGTGCTCACAGGCTTAGATATCTCCCTCCAATGACCAATCAATTTTCCTGAGAGACTTCTAACACCCCATTCTAACCAGCTTATCCCTCCTGTGTATAGTTCCAACTTCTACAGCTGCATCTCTGCCCTGTCACTATTTCTGGGCGAAGAAGGTGATGTATTGTTTCAAAAACTCAGACAATGCATAGGGCCTTTAAGATGCTGCAACACTTTAAATACTGCAGCAGTTCACAATTTAAGGGCAAAGCTAGATCTTATGGGATAAAGGAATAGAAGGATATGTTGTTAGGATTGGATAAAGTGGTGTGGACAAGGTCACGTCGAGAAAAAACAAAGTACAGACCTTTTGGGCTGAATGGCTTGTTTTTTTATTGCACAATTTATATATTTCTCTGTAACTATTAGGGAAAGGATCACGCCATCCTTATCCAGGCTGTGTCCATTTATGTCTCCAGCTTCACAGCAATGTGATTGACTTTTAAATGCCCGTTAAAGTGGCAGAGCAAGCCACTCTGTTATATTAACTGTTCAATAAAATGGCCCATGACATTCTCAATATTTTCCTTTCTTACACAATGACTACACTTCAAAGCTACCTTATTGACTGGAGCACTTTGGAGTGTTAAAAGGTTGTAAAAGATGCTATATAAACGCAAAAGATTTTCCTCCCTCATTCTAACTTGAATTTTTGAACCATTTTTTTGTGTAGTTGTTGTTTTGTTGAGACACAACTAATTACAGATGCTTCTCACAGAACATGAGGATCGATTAATGAAGTGGAGTTTAGCTAAATATTGATTGCCATTTGCACAAGGTTGAAGGAAGCAGGAAGTTTTGAAATATCAAAGTTAACAGCAACAAAAGTGCAGGCAGTATTTAATCCAGTCACACAGGGAACTGTGAAAATTTGTGGTGTCTCCTTGGATTTCACTTATTTTCCATGCAAATATGTGTCCTTTTTTTCATATTAAAGCCAGTCTCATGTTTATACCTGTTGTTTGGATTTTTTTTCCCCCTGTGCTTTGGTTTTCTGAGGGATCAAAGAAAGCCATGTCAAGCTGGTGTGGTGATCTGGAACCTGCGCAGACACAGAATCATAATCAGTGCAGTGTAAACCGGACATAACAATCTGTCTTTCATGTCTTACCCGCAGGAAGGTGTCATTACAGAATCAGAGATACTGTGTGTGGTCTACTGTAAAAACCCCATCATGCAGCAGGGAAGGTGCTGCCCAGTGTGTCAAGGTAATCCACCTTTACTGGGACATAGAGAGCTACAGGACTAACCTCCCCTTACTAACCCCAACCCCACCCCTCCACCAACACCCCCAATCCTCCTCTCCCCCCACCACACACATACATACACACACATACATACACACACTCACATACACACACACATACACATACACACACATATACACACACTCACACACACACACTCACACTCACACACACTCTCTC
>NC_063335.1:2286168-2297687 GCF_021869965.1 Rhincodon typus
ACACACACACACACACACACACACACACACACACTCTCTCTCTTCCCAGCCTGCCATGGCCTCAGTGAGGCCAGATAGTGATCTGGATGTTTGGTGTTGTGTCTGGACCAAGCAGGTTATAACACACAATACTGGGTGCTCGCCACCAGTCACCCCTCATCCAAAGGGCCTTTGTAATTCCAAATCTACACTGGGGAAGATCCTCGTTACTTCTCCTTGTGAGTGAGCAAACCACCTCCTCTGCCCGGTCTCTTCCCCTTCCCTCCCTCTCCCTGTCTCCATCTCCCACTCTACACACTGTACCATTCTGACCCATTCTTCCTTCAATCTTCTCCCACTTCCTCCATCTTCTCCTTTCTGTTTCTTTCATTGAGTAATGATTCAGAGCTGTTGGTAATTAGCAATATGAATTAACTAGTTCAGCACACATATTGCAGCTGTGGTGTGGAGTCTTGCAGAGAGCTAGGGAGATGGTACTGTGCTAACAAGAGATCAGGCATCTGACTTCACTGACAACACTTCTAGTTGAATGGCACAGCTTCTAGTTGAATGGCACAGCTTCTAGTTCAATGGCATTGAAGGTTTGGGATACAGGAGAAAATTTGTTTCACTTTGAGTGACTGAGAACTCACTGTACTTCTTGGTATGTCAGTAACTAGGGAGTCACAATTTCAACGTTGTCAGCAAGAGAGCTAAGAGTGAGATGAGGAGAAACTTCTTTACAACAGAGAGTTGTTAGGATTTGGAATGCACTGCCTGGGAGAGTGTTGGAGGTAGAATCCATAGGAGGTTTCAAAAGAGGTATAAATGTTTGGATATATATTTGAAAGTTATATTTGAAGTTCGGGAGCTACAGAGAGGGGGCTGGAAAATACGATTAGCCGGATAGCTCTTTCACAAGCTAGTACAGACATGATGGGTCAAATGGCCTCCTTCTGTACCATAAAATTCTATGATTCTATGATTTTATGAAAAACATGAGCATGAGCACGAGCACCAATTGTGATTCATTAACCATTTGCATACAATCAGCTGCAATTTGAAATATTGTGTGGTATTAAAAACTCAGTGGTTTGTTGAAACATAAAAATGTGAAGGAGCTTTTGGGTGCTGGTAAATGATTGTATGGTATTAACCAGGGGAGTTGTATCAACCTAGAGTTCAGTCCAGTTGATAACAGAATCCAACTCCTTACTGTTTTCTTTCGGCCTGATCATTATCCTTACAAAGAATCATTAGTGATTCAAGCCCAGGACTGACTTTAAGTTAAAGGCACAGCAGCCTCTGGGGTCAGTGACCTGAGGATGGGTGTAGAGGGAGGTATGGCTGGGGGCTAAGGGGATTAGGAAGGGTCTGATGGATGGTGGGTAGGCTGGTGGAGTGGATGTGATAAGGGAGTGTGGATAGAGAGCAGTGGGGACAGGAAAGTGGAATGAAGTGGACTGGAGGAGAGGGAATTGTTGGATGAAGTGGAAGAAGATGGATAGGAGTGTGATGGGATTGGGTTGGCAAGCAGGAAAAAGGAAGGTCTATGAGTGTGGTGAGGGGAGCAGGCGAGTGGGATGGGGTTCACACGAGTCAGTGTGTTATCAGGGACTACCTATCCGTTGGAAAAATGCTCAGCTTCTGATTGATTTTATGAAATGCCAGGTTAGCAGGGAGTTTGAGACAGTGAATGAATGGGAGACTTTACCTGGTTTTAGAGTCACTGATACTCACTGCCCTGGGATTTGTAATTATTTACTCTATCTGTTCTCTCCATTCTCGCTACATCCAACCTGTTGTTTGTTGCAGTGTGTGAGTTTGCTGGTCATCACTACAGAGAAGGTGAAGATTTCTACCCAGATGGAAGCAGGTGTATTAAATGTTCCTGCACTGTGAGTATAGACAAATCATTTCTTTCTAACTGGCCCTATGTTTCTCAGTGTGGGCAGGGTGCTGCTTTAGAACAATTGCCACCTTCAGTCAAAAGGAAAGTGTCAAAAGAAATAAGTCTGACACTTCCAGGACATATGCATTACACATATGTTTTAGTACACTGTGATCACAATTAGCCTCGATCCCAATTCACCAGCATCCCTATTCCCCTCAATCACCATTAACTGCGAACCCCATTAATCTCAATGCCCACTCTCCTTGATACCCATTCCCACAGATCAAGGGTGAAAACACTTTCCTTTTGGGCTACTTATTGACTTTACAGTGACATCCTTATGATTTTTAGAGGCTTCTTTTTCATACTCATTAACTCCTGCACTAGATGACTCAGTTATGTAATATCACTGTTTCCCGTATTTATGTTAACATAAGGGGTATTTGCACTTTCACTGAAGCAGAATTAGAAGAAATCATCAATATCTTCAATAGTCATTACTGCTTTAAACAAAAGTCACAGTACGCAAGGAAAGCATTAGTTTCCTTGGCTCCACAGTATTTAAATTGCTACAAGACAATGAATAGGCATAAGTTAACAACTGTTTTTGAATAGCTGACATGCATTTTATTTGTAAAAACCCATCACCCTTAACATGCTGCGGCCATAGCTAAATGGTTGCATAGCTTTCTCTAACACAGTCAGTGCATCTCAAGTGATTTGCAGTATGTGAAATGGTTTGAGATACATTAACACATAAATGGAAATTCTTACGAAATAAAATTGTTCAGCATTAAATTGTTCAATTGGCAGTATTCATAACATTTGCACCCAGTACATTTTCCCATATAGTAGCTCCTTAAATTCTGCAGCCTTAAGCTAGAGACTCCACATTCATTTCTAAGGAAGCCATTACTTCAGTGAATTCAAGTTTTCCTGGTTACCAGTTCATTGAATATTGTTGAATGGTATTCATTTTCCTTTGCAGCCCATCACTGACCTTTGTAGCTCCTCATTCCCTCTTCCTCCCTTTGCAGCCCCTCACTCTGCTTTTCAGTCCATCAGTCCTGTGTGCAGACTTTCATTCCACTTTGCAAACCTTCACTCCTGTTTGGAGCCCTTCACTCCTGTTTGCAGCTGTTCAGCCCCCTTCCCCTTTCTTCCTTTCGATCCCTCTCATCCATTTGCTGGCCCCCTTCATCCCTCATTGCAGCCTCATTTCCACTCATATCCCTGAGAACTCTAACCTCAGCAGCCTCTTGTTCTCACACCTCCATACTGGGAGCCTTGGCTTTGCCAACTTGACTTTCTGCTGTAGCCCTCATCCTACAGTCACTAACCTCACCAGCCTACATTCCCCCCCATGGTGTTCCCCCTTTGTTAACACCACTCTTCCTTCAGTCTTGTTTCCATTGACTGAGCTATCTTGCTTCCTGCAGCAACTCACCTTCTCTGTGCTGCTGAAATCACAGGCTGCTTCTCTCCTGAGGTTGGGATGAGAGGTTATATTGTTCATTGCATGGAGCAGTTGTATTGTTCACCATTAAGATGAAGTGTTGCTCAGTGTAATGCTGCCCACACGATCCCTTGAGGGGTTAAAGCCAGTTGTGTTCCTGTTAGACCTGTGCTAATGATATGTTTTCAATCACTGCCACTTTGAACCCATGCATCTGCCCCATTACAGCTTCCCACACTACCATTACTGGCATTCCTCTCTTTACAAGCACCAGATTAGATTTCATGAATCTTAACATTTGACCCAAATGTTTCTTCTGCAGTCAGATAAGATTTGCTGCTCTCAGTCTCTCTCCCCTCGAGTTCAAGCAGTCTCTGCACAGAACGATAATGTCACTCTCAACTCACTTGACAAAGTATCATCTCATTAGCAGACATACATGCACACCCACCAGAGATAGGACAGTGTTCTCATTGTAAATCAGATACTGCACAAGATTTAAGGAGTTATTCTGGGAGGTGACTTGGAGATAAATCAACTTTTCCTGTGAGATTTTCACTGTCAATTTCCTCATTCCTATATGGCAGGGTTTTGACTGGGCCAGTTTTAATTGCTGCTAGAAACTTTTCGATCATTAATCCTAGGCCCAAGGAACTACTGAAACAAGACATTGTTCATCACATGAGCTGGTTCACCTTCAGGGTGACCAGATTTCACAGCTAACATTCACTCTGTCTTGAGGCAAATGACCTCAGCAGAAGATAAGAAATTTTGGATCATGTAATTTTTTGTTTGATCAACTCCTGTTCCCACCTTTTCCCTCAATCTTCACCTTCACATCTTCTCCCCTCTGGAATACAGGAAGAAACATAGGAGCAGGAACAGACCACTCAGTCTTTTGAGCCTGCTCCGTGCAATTCTAGATCGTGGCTTTTCATTTATCCAATGCCATATTCCCACAGTATTCCCACTTCCCTTGATATCTTTTGAATTCTCCAGCACTGGAGCCAAATGGCTTTGAGAAGAAATTTTGCAACATCTGAAACTTCTACTGTCAGCCAACAGAATATCAAATGAAACATTTTGTTCCTTCTGTGTATCATATAATCATGATCTCAGTAGTGTTACAACAACATTCTCTCACTTAATCTGCACAATCATAAGTTAACGTTCATGGCAAAGTACAATATACATTTTACTGTTACTGTATCCCTATAAACAAAGAGACTGTGATCTATGGTTGAACTGGATAACCAGCAATAACATTGTCCAAGTTCCTGACAGTAATTGTGGCTCTGCACTCCATACTTTCATTCCCAGACAAATATCCAAATTCAGTCTTAGTTAACCCAGCCCTTGTGCCTTTCCTTGAGAATAAAGGGTCTGTCTAATTACTGACTGATACTGGCAAGTTCACAGTAAAGATGCAACTCTTTGTGTGGAATACTCGAATATGGGGCTTACAACTGGTGTGTCCCCTTCCCACCACCGTCATAACTGCCACTGTCTGTAATAAACTTACTGTCTGCCTTCAAGAATGTTAAGAATATGAAACAATAAACAGAAAGCTTGATCCTTCAGCTGCCTTTCCACCTCTAACCACCTTCCCCATCCCTTTTCTGCCACATCATTGATACCCTTTCTACGTTCCCATTCCCTCACTCCTATCCCATTCCTTGCACAAACCACTTTTGCCCACACCACTTTCCACATAATCCCACTGCTTCTTCCTCTAATTTTCTCCCCACTCATCCATCTGACTCCTTCCCCAACCCCTCCCATATATTCATGCTAA
Organism: Rhincodon typus; assembly: GCF_021869965.1. NCBI lineage: Eukaryota > Metazoa > Chordata > Chondrichthyes > Orectolobiformes > Rhincodontidae > Rhincodon > Rhincodon typus. The sequence goes on from NC_063335.1 coordinate 2,291,293, forward strand.
TCCTCCCCGTCCTGTTTGGGGATTGGGAGGGGGTGTGTGTGGTGATTCTGGGCAGAGGGAAGCAAACGATAAGAAACTCTGCAGTTTCTGTTGTGTGGTTATCGATCAGCAAGAGCCAGTTTCCTGATCGGTTATGGAGTCTCTAACCCTTTAACTCATTGAGATGCTCAACAGCAGATTTTGCTCACACATATTTATTAGGGTAGTAAGTTCATTCAACTATCATTGATGAAAATAGCCTGCTCAGCTTGGATCATTTTCAAATTTTAATGGGTGCTGCCTGGTGAATGTGAGTTATTACACTTAAAGGAGTTTTTTCCATTTGTAGCTCTCTGCTTGAGACCTGCCACCAGTACACATACTGTATATATTCAATTCAATAAACAGGTCATTCCTGTTGATATAAACATCTGTGTGAAGCAAATAAAAGGGACTTTACTTCAATCCAAATATCATTTTGTGCCAATGATGTGTTCCTCAATCCCACAGTATTAGGATTCTCGAATTCCCAGGAATTGGAGTGTGGGAAGAATATTAAATGCTTAATCCTTACAGCACAGAGGGAAGACATTCAGGTCCTAATGCTATCTAATTGGTCCCAATCACCCTGCTCTTTTCCTAGCACCCTTTTCCTTTCAAGTATTAATTCAGTATCTTTGTGAAAATTCCAATAAATCTGCTTTCACTGCCCTTTCAGGCAGCACTTTCCAGATTATAATAACTTGTTGCTTATAAAGATGCTCTTTGTCATCCTCTTTTCTGTTCCCAATTGGACTTAACCCTGTATCCTTCTGCTTACTGAACTTCCTGCCACTGGAAACAGTTAATCCTTAATCTGGGTGTGAGTTTGCACACAAGTTCCTGAAAACAGAAAAATGGGATGAACTGTCCTGACAACTTGTTTGACCAATTCTGGCTAATTCATTGTGAGATCTGCAAATTACAAAAGGTAACAATTTATACAAAGCATCAGCCTTTCCAAGACTGCGATACAGAGAGCCAGAGCTGAGTCTGTATGATTTAGAGTGATGTTGTCCCTTTGGCATGTCAATTCAGATTATAGAGTTTGGTCTCTGCAGGGAGAACCCCTGAGTCAACCTGACAGTTTCCTGGTAATTACAAGGTCTCATTCATTAATAATTTCTGACATTATCTGCATGAAATGACTGACGGTTGTGATCTGATTGTATACAGGGTGGCACACTGCACTGTTTCCGGGAACTATGTCCCATCCTCTCCTGCCCGCAGCACCTCAGTCATGTGCCACCTGGAAAATGCTGCGCCAGATGTTTAGGTGAGTGGATTCCATTTCCCTGCATCACTGTAAGAATTTCTTTTTATTCAATTACACGTGAGGTGTTTTTTAAAAGCGCAAAATCCAGGTCCCTGTATAACCTAATAACTGTAATAATATTGTAATTAATTTTATGCCATTATGGCAAGTTAATTTTAAATGTACTTCCAAATTAACAGAGTGAAGAATTAATCAGTAACCATCAGGAAGGACTGAACAAACTGAGGATGTTTTCTCTGGGAAATAGGAGAGGGGGGATCTGACAGAGGTTATTAAAATTATGGAAGTGAACGATAGGGTAAACACAGAGAAGATCTTTCCACTTGTGAGAGAGACGAAAGCTAGGGACCGCCAATAGAAGACAGCCTCTGATAAATGGAATAGTGAATTCAGAAAAAATCCTTTTAGCCAGTCAGCTGTGAAAATGTGGAACTATTTATCACAGGAAATGGCTGAGGTGAATCGTGTAGATGCATTTAAGGGAAAACTAGATAAATACATGAGACAGAAAAGAATAGAAATATATGTTTAACCAAAGATGCCATTGATGCAATAATTATAGAAAACCTTGGTTGGGAAGATCAGGGTGTAGAATTGGTTTGGTTAGAGATAAGGAATACTGTAAGATGTCACCAGCAGAAGTGATCTCCAGGCCCTCTAACAGTACCCTCAATGTAGACTGAAGTAAGGAGGAATGTTGACTGCTTGTGATAAAGGGATAGGAATAAACACACACGACTTTAATCCACATATAAACTGGAAAAATCAGATGGCAATGGTAGCCCGAATGAGAGAGTTTCTTAGAGCAGCAACTTCTAGAACAGACCAGAAAGTAGGTTATATTAGACTTGATAGTGTGTAATGTGTTAGAATTAGCAAACTACCTCAGTGTAAAGGCAGCGACAACAATATGATTGCATTTTATATTCAGGTTTGAGAGGGAGAAGAGTGTGTCTCGGCCTAGTATTTTAAACTTAAATAAGGGCAAATATGTGGGCATGCAAGCTAAACTGGCTGAAGTGAACCTGAATGCTAGGCTCAGAGACAGATCAATACAGAAACAATGGCAGACATTTAAGGGGATATTTCAGAATATTCAGAATAAGTATATTCATACTATTGAGGAAAAATTCTAAGGTGAGGATCAATCATTTGTAGCTAACTAAAGAAGTTAAGGAAAATTTCAAACCTAAAGAAAATGCACATGATTATGCAAAGATGAGTGGCATGTCAAATGATTGATCATGATGTAAAGGACAGCAGAGACTGACTATAAGATTAAGCAGTAGAAAGAAATTGGAGTATGAGAGGAAGCTAGCTAGAAATGTAAAAATGGGTAAAAAGAGTTTCTATTAAAATTTAGAAAGGAGAAAATAACCAAGGTGAATGTTACTCTCTTGAGGATAAGAATGGGACGTTAATAGAAGTTAATATGAACAAATTAAATACATAAATATTTTGCTTCTGTGTTCACCATAGATCATACAAAAAGCATTCAAATAATCCAATATTCAAATTCCAAAACTCAGGAGGTGGGAGGAAGAGAGACACTTGATGAAATTACAATTACTAGGGAAGTGTTACTGTGAAAACTGATGGAGCTGTGGGCAAGCCCCCAAGTCCTGATGGACATTGTCCTAATGTCTTCAGAGAAGTGGCAAATAAGGTCATGGGTGCATTGGCATTAATTTTTCAAAGTTTGCTAGATTCTGGAGAGTTTCCACCAGACTGACAAGTTGCAAATATAACTTCTACTTTCAAGAAAGGAGGAAGGCAGGAAACTATAGGTCAATTACTTTGACAACTGTTGTAGGGATATTGTTAGAATCAAACATTAAAAAGATTATAACTGGGCACTTAGAAAGACACAAGATAATTGGAAAGAGCCGGGATGATTTTAGAAAGGGAAATAGCATTTAACCAATTTACTGGAGATTTTTGAGATAGTAACATCGCTGTGGTTGAAAGGAAACCTTACTGCAATAATTTAAAGAACCATACGGGACTTGAAATGTTAACTCTGTTTCTTTCTCCACAGATGCTGTTACATGCTGAGTTTTTCCAGCACTCTCAGATTTTATTTCAGACTTCCAGCACGACGGTATTTTGGTTTTATTGCAGATGGATACAGTACTTGGATTTCCAGAAGGCATTTGACAAGTTGTCATATAAAAGATGAGGGAAGCAAAGGCATGGCAGTTAAATTTGCAGATGACATGAAGGCAGCTGGAAAGTATATTGTAAAGAGAACATAAGGAAGTTTCTGACAGATAGATAGATAGAGTGAGTGAGAAAAATGTCTGACTGATGGTGTATAACGTAAGAAATGTAAAGTTTAACAGGGAAAGTAAAACAACACCATTATCTAAACAAAGAATGTCTGCTGAATTCTGAGGGATCTCTAGTGCACAAATCACAAAAGGTTTCTATACAGGTGCAGCATGTAATCAAGAAGACTAAAGGGATGCTATCCTTTATTAGGAGAGGAATTGAGTAGAAATTTAAGAATGCTATGCATCACTTATACAGGGTATTCGTGAGTCCATGTTTGAAAAATAAACAATTTCTTATCAATTTGTTCGAGATGTTATTAAACACCTCTGGGACAGGTGGGACTTGAATGCTGGCCTCCTGGCTCAAACGTGGAGATACTACCTCTGCACCACAAGAGCCCTCTGTTGTGAAGACTGTTTTGGTTTCCTTATTCAAGGAAGGATCTAAACATGTTGGAGGTGGTTCAGAGGAGGTTTACCAGATTGATACCTCACATGAGCAGTCTGTCTTATGAGGAATGTTTGGATAAACTCGGCTTGTTTCTTCTGGGGTTTGGAAGAGTGAGGGTTGAATTCATTGAAGCACATAGGATCCTGCCTTGACAAGGTAGATGTGGAAAGCATGTTTCCACTTGTAAGCAGGTCCAGAAATAGGGGGGAATGATGTAGAAATTAGCTCCCCTTTATGACAAAGGTGAGGAGATGTATTTTCTATCAGAGATTTGTACTACTTTAGAACTCTTTACCTTAGAAATCTAGTGGAGGCAGGGTCAATGATAATTTTAAAGGAAGACTGAGGTTTTTGCTAGGGAATCAAAGGATGTTGAGTGTAAATAGAAATATGGATTTAAGCACAAACAGATCAGCCATGATTTTAATGAATGGTGTAGCAGGCTTGATGGACCATATGGCCATGTTTTGCTTCTAATTCATATGTTTGTGAAAGGGAGAGGTGAAAAGAAGATGGGAGGAGGTGTATTTAGAGCATAAGTACTGAATAGAACAGTAGACTAAATAGCCTGATTCAGTGTTGCAGTTGATGTAATCCAGTTTAATGTATCTTTTTAGATGGTTGGTTGTTTTCCTGTTCCTTGGATGTGGAAGGTGAAATTTAATGTTAATCCATATTGCCCAGCTGTTTTATGATGCTTTCTTTGCAGGTCAGCGTCGAGTGTTTGACCTTACAGCTGGGAGCTGCTTGTTTCGCAGTGAGGTTTATGAACATAGGACAGTATTCCAGCTCGATAACTGCACTATTTGTGTGTGTGAGGTATGTGTCAACATCTTATTTCTAAACACTGACATTTTAACTTCCACATGCTGGAGAGTGAACCAGCTGCTGATCAGTGCAACTGGATGTGGCCCCAAAGTGAGGCAATTTTGGAGTTGGGGGCAGTGGCATTGATACTAGGAGTTAGCACAGGAAGAGAGACACCTGGAGAGACACCCATGCCTGAATTTTCCTAACCCTGTGGAGACAGGGTCGGAGGTGGGGATTTAGTTGGGGAGGGGAGCTGTGTTTGGATTCTGAAGGAGCTGGGATAATAGGGGTAATTCGCATTAGGATGGTTGTACAAAGCATTCCAAACCTGGGGAAATTTGCTGGGCTGGGGTTCAGATCAGCTGTGTGTAGCATGGAGGGTAACAGCCAATGAAGGTGGTGAAGGCCTCATTAGGGGTGATTTTGTAGAGACTATCAGCTCAATGGCCTCCAGCAGAGGAATGGTGGGGAGGGGCATTGGTCCCAGAGACTCAATCTCCCTTTGAAAGGGCTGCTAGCAGGAAAAGTTTCACAAATGGCTCAATAGCTCATCCAGAGGGGTTTGCCCTCCTGTTCCTGGGAACTAACAGCATTGTCCGTTATACTTCAATGTTTTCCTCACATCTCTGTCTGCCTCAGCAGGGCCTACCTATCACAGTGAAGCTGCTGAGGCTTCAGAAACTCTCCCTCAGCATGAGCTGGCACCATTGAGGGGCTGGCTGGATAGTAAGTGAGGAACAGCCAATCAGGAAACATCCTTTGGAATCATTGTTGAGCCAGTATTGCCACTGGGATCTCCTTTCAATCCCAATATCGAGTTGGAATGCCATGGATCAATCAGCCACAGGAAATTCTGGCAGTGGGATCAAGGAGGGAGATTCTGGGAATGGGATCAGGGACGGAGATTCTGGGAGTGGGATCAAGGAGGGAGATTCTGGAAGGGGGATCAGGGAGGGATTCTGGGAGTGGGATCAAGGAGAGAGATTCTGGGAGTGGGATCAGGGAGGGAGATTCTGGGAGTGGGATCAAGAAGGGAGATTCTGGGAGTGGGATCAAGAAGGGAGATTCTGGGAGTGAGATCAAGGAGGGAGATTATGGGAGTGGGATCAGGGAGGGAGATTCTGGCAATGGGATCAGGGAGGGAGATTCTGGCAATGGGATCAACAATAGAGATTCTGGACGTGGGATCAGGGAGGGAGATTCTGGGCGTGGGATCAGGGAGGGAGATTCTGGGAGTGGGATCAAGGAGGGAGATTCTGGGAGTGGGATCAGGGACGGAGATTCTGGGAGTGGGATCAGGGAGGGCGATTCTGGGAGTGAGATCAAGGAGGGAGATTCTGGAAGTGGGGTCAAGGAGGGAGATTCTGGCAATGGGATCAAGGAAGGAGATTCTGGGAATGGGATCAGGGACGGAGATTCTGGCAATGGGATCAAGGAGGGAGTTTCTAGGAATGGGATCAGGGATGGATATTCTGGGAATGGGATCAGTGAGGGAGATTCTGGGAGTTGGATCAAGGTGGGAGATTCTGGGAGTGGGATCAGGGAGGGAGATTCTGGGAGTGGGATC
>NC_063335.1:2297697-2306481 GCF_021869965.1 Rhincodon typus
AGATTCTGGGAGTGGGATCAGGGAGGGAGATTCTGGGAGTGGGATCAGGGTGGGGATCCAGTATCAGGTGATTGTATATCTGAAATGAAACAATAAAGCACTGGCTTCAATTTTGCTGATTGAAGTCTGAATAAAACACTAAAGTATGTCACATCGAATACTGTCTCAAATCCATCTTGAATTCAACAGACTCGCTATTTTAATTGAAACTATGGAGATAACAAAAACTCGTTTTTCTAAAACAAGTTTCTAAAACAATAAAATGCCTGAGGGAGAGCTGTTACCTTACTGTTCACAAGGTATCTCAGTGAATCTCAGTGAGAATGAAGTTGTTAAAAGAGATTTCCTTTCAATCATAGTATTCCACCGTGGTTTGTCAGAAGCGGTGCTCCTTACCTGGAACGTGTTGGGGGAGAGCTCAGTGCTGTGAAGAATGTCTCTCTTATATCTCAGCCGATAGTCTCACAGTCTGTCGGGTTGGAAACAGGATTTACAAGGTTTGTACTGCAATGGACAGGACTGGTCAGAATGCGTTGCCCTAACTGGTTAATTAACATAACATAATGAATGCTTGGGCAGCTTCCCCCTCGTGTTTGACTTAAGAAGTTTTTGTTCAGGAACATGAGAATTAATTAGGCCCCTTGAGCTTGCTGCTTGGAGCACAGATTGAGTAATGATCCAGTAGACAGTCAAGTTGACCCAAATATAACTAAAATAGAAATTGCTCGAAAAAGCTCAGCAGATGTAACAGCATTTGAGGAGAGAAAGCAGAGTTAATGTTTCAGGTCCAGTGACCCTTCTTCAGAAATGACCCAAATCCCAGTAAACGCTTCAGGTCTGGTGACCCTTCCTCAGAACAGCTTTTTCAGGTGGGATCAGCTCCACAGGAATCCTCTGTGTTAGGAACAAGGAGAAAAGAAGTGACATTGATCTGTTGGCTCCTGAGTGCCCAGTATTCGGGACACTCAATGTTTTCAGACCCAAGGAGGGGCAGATGTTGAACTATGGAACATCCAGTTCTAGGTCATGAATTGGATTTTGACTTGAATCTTGTTATGGACATCCCCAAAGACCTGACAGAAGAAGCAACCAAACGAGATTAACCACCGAGGGAACATACATAAACCAGTAAACCCAGCCCTAAATTCCTTGACCCCAATGCTGTCACATTCTTCATTTTCCTTCCTTGACTGTCTGTAGGAAAAGGAATGATAATGAGTCACATAACAGGATGGTGATGAGAGTAAGAGGATTAACACCATCCTAAGACCTTGTGCTGTCAGAAATTGCCAAAATAGGGGAAGGGTAGTGATGATTCATTGTTAAAGTACAGAGCAAGGGGAGAGGATTTCTATAAAGTCACATCTTTTCTGAACTCTCTCTTTAGGATGGAGAAATGTGGTCGTCCATGAACTGCTCTCTTTGTGCTTGTAAGAAGGGAGTGACAGAATGTTGGAGGAAGGAATGCTCCCCCATCAAGAGCTGTCCTGCGGTGAGTGAGTGTGATGTAGCCAAACCTATATTTGAACTATGTACCGCACCTTCCATCAGCTTCAGTGGAAGGTATAGTGACCTGGGCAGCATCTAAACTCCTCCATAGCATCACCAAGTTTGAAATGGAACAAGGCAGGTGCATCCAGCAGTTACAACTGGTGTTTTCTAGCTGAAAAATAAGCTATGAGCAGTTTGGTTACAGACTTACTTTTTCAGCGTTTGAGTGAAAATTTATAGCTCAGATGCTGATTGTAGATGTTGATGTCTTCGCCAAGCTGGGAGGTTTGGTAGCAGACGTTTCGTCCCCTTATTAGGTGACATCCTCAATGCTGTGGAGTCTCCTGTGAAATGCTGTTCCCTTGTGCCAGTCTGAATTAATATGGATTCAGGGATAGTAGGAACTCCGATGCTGGAGAGTCTGAGATAACAAGGTGTGGAGCTGGATGAACACAGCAGGCCAAGCAGCATCAGAGGAGCAGGGAAGCTGACGTTTCGGGTCTGGACCCTTCTTCAGGTCAAGGGGGCGGGGTGACACCTCCTCCAGTGCCACAATGATGCCACCCGAAGGTTGCAGGAACAGCAACTCATATTCCGCTTGGGAACCCTGCAGCCCAATGGTATCAATGTGGACTTCACAAGCTTCAAAATCTCCCCTTCCCCGACCGCATCCCAAAACCAGCCCAGCTCGTCCCCGCCTCCCTAACCCGCCCCTCTTTTCTCCCACCTATCCCCTCCTCCCACCTCAACGCCCACCCCACCTCCTACCTACCAGCCTCATCCCCGCCTCTTTGACCTGTCTGTCTCCTCTCCACCTATCTTCTCCTCTATCCATCTTCTATCCGTCTCCCCCTCTCTCTCTATTTATTTCAGAATTCCCTTCCCCTCCCCCATTTCTGAAGTAGGGTCCAGACCCGAAACATCAGCTTTCCTGCTCCTCTGATGCTGCTTGGCCTGCTGTGTTCATCCAGCTCCACACCTTGTTATTCCTGAATTTATATGGTCCGGTTTTTGCTGCTTCCGGTAGGTGCTGGTTCTGGCTGTGTGTTGTAATGGTCGGTATATCGGGTCTAATTCCATATGTTTGTTGATGGAGTCCATGGATGAATGCAAATCCTCCACACCACAGCTAACAAACAGAATAACCAATACAGGACAGATAATAAAAACAGAATTACAAAGGATGAAACCGGAAGGCAAGAACATTCCAAGATTCTACAAACTGCCCAAGGTCCACAAGCCTGACATATCACTCAGACCAATTGTGGCTCTACTAGGAACCCCATCTCACAAATTAGCAAAGGAACTACAACAAAAGCTTAATCATCTAATCAGTGGATAAAGACACTCCATACAATCAACACAAGAATTCCTGGACAACATCAAGAACACCAAAACAGACAAAGAAGAAGTGATGATCTTGTTCAATGAAACAGCATTGTTTACATCAATCAACAGAAACCTCGCCAAAGAAACCATATCCAACCTACTAGACTAACACAACAGAATACATTACGAGAAACAGATCAAAAAGCACTGCATGCTCAAACTACTGGACTTATGCTTAACAACACACTTTACATTCAACGGCATGATATATGAGCAGATCAACAGGACTCCCATGGGCTCACCCATCTCTGGGCTGATGGCTGAGGCAGTCCCGCAAAGACTGGAACAAACAGCCCTCCCACACATCCAACCCAAGCTCTGGATCAGATACATGGACGACACTTTTGTAATTATGAAAAGAACAGAAATTTGAGAACACCCACCGACTCATCAACACCATACACACAGGGATCATATTTACAAGAGAGGAGGAAAACCACAACAAACTCCCATTCCTGGATGTGATGGTGGAAAGAAAAGAGAACGGTGACTTCACTACAAAAGTATACAGGAAATCCACACATACTGACCAGGTCTTAAACTGTCACAGCAACCACCCCAGTCACACAAGAGGAGCTGCGTTAGGACCTTGTTCTAAAGGGCCGCTACACACTGCAGCACACCCGATGTGCAGAAGGAAGAAAACCTCTACAAGTCTTTACCAGGAATGGATACCCCCACAGCTTCATCCACAGATGCCTAGCCAACAGCCAACACAAACAGGACACACCAAAACCTAAAACCCATATATAAAACACACCTCCGAACTGACAGCCAGACTACTCAGACCGCACAAATCAGCAGCTACACTAATACAGCAACTGACCAGGGTTCAAGATCCAATAGATACCATGGACAGGACGAATATGGTTTACAAGATACCATGCAGAGACTGCACAAAACACTACGTGGGACAAACACTCAGACAACTAGCAACCCGCATCCACGAACACCAGCCAGCAACTAAACGACACGACCAGATGTCCTTGGTTCCCATACACACAGACGAGAAAAACCACACTTTCAACTGGGACTACACTACTATCATAGGACAAACCAAACAGAGGATAGCCAGGCTTGGCATTCATCCGCAGACTCCATCAACAAACCCATTGAATTAGACCCGATATACCCACTGTTACAATGCACTGCCAGAATCAGCACCTACCGGAAGCAGCAAAAACCAGACCATATAAATTCGAACCGGCACAGGACAACTGCGCTTCACAGGAGGCTTCACAGCAATGAGCATGTCACCTGGTAAGGCGACGAAATGTCTGCTTTCAAACCTCCCACCTCAACGAACACACCAACATCTACAGACTTACTTTTTGTACCGTTATACCCCTGCCCTGTAACTTAAAGTAACTGGTCATTTAGCCTAACATGGAATCAATAGGAGAATTTCTCTGAATTACTGTCCCATCAGAGCCTCCTCGTGTGTTTACAACCCTGGGCTGTCTCCAGCTTTGAATCCTGTTAACGCGCAGACCCTTTCCCAGACTGGACAGCTTATATTTTCAAACTCACGTTATGTAGCTAATCTTTGATGAAGAAAAAATGTCCCTTTAGAAAGTGGTTCCTGTCCTAACTTTGCACTGTGAACATGAATTGATGGCTGTAGGAATAGATAGGGAATGGCAGTGCAGACGGGTACACGTATGACCCTGGTTTTAGTGGATAACTTTGTCTCTGGTGTGTACTGCATTAGCTGAACTCAACTTGTGACAGGGACATTCAGACTACAGAGAGTCACAACAGATAGACAGCAACAATCATTCCTGATCTCCATCCTGTGACCTTTTCTTGCAAACACATTAAATTCAGCATTCAGTTTGGCTGTACCCTGCTGCAATTGAACAGCTTGGTTATTCTTATTGGCAATGTGCTACCACGCTTAGTGATTTCTTGCCTGCACCTCAACAAACATCAACACCCATCAAAAATCAATGCTCCGACAAATATCAATAACCAATGAAACATCATCATCCAACAAACATCAATAGTCAACAAACATCAACACCCAACAGACAACACCAAAGAAACAACAACACAGGAACAAATGTGAACACCCAAAAAGAATCAACATCCCAACAACATCAATGCCTAGCAACATCAACACTCATCAGACAGCAACACCCAACAGGCATCAAGCGGTAACACCCCAATAAACATAATTCGCTGGACTCTGGGGCAGTCCCAGCAGATTGGAAAACAGCAAATGTGACGCCACTGTTTAAAAAGGGAAGTAGACAAAAGATGGGGAATTATAGACCGGTTAGCTTAACCTCTGTAGTGGGGAAGATGCTGGAGTCTATTATCAAGGAAGAAATAGCAAGGCATCTTGATAGAAATTGTCCCGTTGGGCAGACGCAGCATGGGTTCATGAAGGGCAGATCATGCTTGACAAATCTTTTGGAATTCTATGAAGACATTACGAGCAAGGTGGACAATGGGGACCCAGTGGATGTGGTGTACCTAGACTTCCAAAAGGCCTTTGACAAGGTGCTGCACAAGAGGCTACTGCATAAGATAAGGATGCATGGCATTAAGGGTAGAGTATTAGCATGGATAGAGGATTTGTTGACTAACAGGAAGCAAAGAGTGGGGATAAATGAGTGCTATTCTAGCTGGCAGTCAGTGACTAGTGGTGTGCCTCAGGGATCGGTGTTGGGACCGCAATTATTTACAATTTATATAGATGACTTGGAGCTGGGGACCACGTGTAGGGTGTCAAAGTTTGCAGATGACACTAAGATGAGTGGCAAAGCAAAGTGTGCAGAGGACTATGAAACTTTGCAGAGGAACATAGATACATTGAGTGAGTGGGCAAAGGTCTGGCAGATGGAATACAATGTAAATAAATGTGAAGTCATACATTTTGGTAGGAGTAATAGTAAAAAGGATTATTACTTGAATGGTAAAAAGTTGCGGCATGCTGCTATGCAGAGGAACCTGGGTGTCCTTGTGCATGAATCACAGAAGGTAGGTCTGCAGGTACAACAAGTAATTAGGAAGGCAAATGGAATTTTGTCATTTATTGCTAAAGGGATTGAAATAAAAAGCAGAGAGGTTATGTTGCAGCTGTACAAGGTGCTGGTGAGGCCACACCTGGAGTACTGTGTGCAGTTTTGGTCTCCTTACTTGAGAAAGGATGTACTGGCACTGGAGGGGGTGCAAAGGAGGTTCACTAGGTTGATTCCAGAGTTGAGGGGGTTGGCTTATGAGGAGAAACTGAGTAGATTGGGGTTATATTCATTGGAATTCAGAAGATTGAGGGGGGATCTTATAGAAACATATAAAATTATGAAGGGAATAGATAAGATAGAAGTAGAGAGCATGTTTCCACTGGCAGGTGAAGCTAGGACAAGAGGGCATAGCCTCAAGATTAGAGGGAGCAGATTTAGGACTGAACTGAGAAGGAATTTCTTCACCCAGAGGGTTGTTAATCTGTGGAATTCCTTGCCCAGTGAAGTAGTTGACGCTACTTCAGTAAACGTTTCTAAAAAAAAGGTAGATTTTTTTTGAACAATAAAGGAATTAAGGGATACGGTGAGAACGCGGGTAAGTGGATCTGCGTCCACGAAAGGATCAGCCATGGTTTTATTGAATGGCGGAGCAGGCTCAAAGGGCCAGACGGCCTACTCCTGCTCCTAGTTCTTATGTTCTTATTATGTTCTTATAATACCTCCACAAACTTTAACACTGAACAAAATGTCAACACTTGACAAACATCAACACTACAACAAACAGCTACATCCAATCATGAAAGAAATGGGCAATGTGCATTTCTGCATCATCCTTCAGCAGCTCTGGCTATCCCAAGACACTTTATAGCCAAAGAAGGAAACATGACATTCAATTTGCACACCATGAGTAGCTTCAAATAGCAATTAAGTAAATAACCAGATCATCCGTTCTTAGTGATTCTGATTGTAACATAAATTTTGGGCAAGATAACATAAGAACATAAGAACTAGGAGTAGGAGTAGGCCATCTGGCCCCTCGAGCCTACCCCGCCATTTAATAAGATCATGGCTGATCTTTTTGAGACTCAGCTCCACTTACCTGCCCACTCACCATAACCCTTAATTCCTTTACTGTTCAAAAATTTATCTAGTCTTGCCTTAAAAACATTCAGCGAGGTAGCTTCAAGATACCAGGAGAACCCCTGCTCTCCTTTGAAATCACGCCATGGAATTGCTACACCCATCCAAGACAGCAGACAGAACTGTGGTTTCATTTCTTATCTGAAAGGTGGCATCTCTGTAGTGCAGATCCCCTTGACACTGCACTGGTGTACTGTCTTGCATTCTGTGCTCAAATTGTTGAACCAACACCTTTAGACAGAAAAGAGATGAAAAGAATTTCTTAAATGTTGCTTGAGTGTAAATTGCAGGTTTCAGTTTAATTCTGAACTTCATTTCTGGTGGAATGAAATATTGAATGTAATTAATCTAACTGAATAGAAGCTATAATGAAGGTGTTCTATGTAGATTAAGTTCTAATAATGCACAGTAAAACATGTCCTGATGAAGAGTTTCGGCCCGAAACGTTGACTTTCCTGCTCCTCAGATGCTGTCTGACCTGCTGTATTTTTCCAACTTCACACCTATTGACTCTGGCTTCTGGCCTCTGCAGTCCTTACTGTCTCCAAAGCATAACCCTGCTGCCTTCTACTACCCCTATTCATTTGTTCTGCTATTTTTGATCCGCAAACACGTTTTGAGTTCTGCTTTCTGATGAAAACGGAGTAATGTTGTCACTCCTTTCAGAAGGGAACAAATGCAGAATGAATCTCATTCACCCCTAGCCCTGTCTCATTGCATGTGAATGTGTTATTGTGTCTGTGGCAGGAATGTGTATTGATTAGCCAGTAAAGCTGTTCACACTGTTACATCATTCAACAACTCTTTGATGTTTTGTCAATTTAATTTTCCACCACTGAACTGCAGTTGTTTAATATGTGCAATCTGCCTGAGCACTTAAAGGAACACATTCTTTTTCCCAGTTTATATTATCTTTAACAGTTGTCTCACCTAGCAGATTTATTTTCTGGCTATACAGAAATTTATTGAAACTACTGTAACTCTGAACTGATTTGTAACTAATCCCACAGGTTTATTTTTTTTTCTCAAATAAAGTATGTTTTCATCTGACAGGGTAAAATCATTAACAGGAATGGATGCTGTCCAATCTGCACTGAAAGTGAGTAAATGTATCCCTGTCTATAATCTTTCCAACTTGAAATGATCAGCTCCAATTGACAAATTCATTCACTCCCCTCCAGCCCTCTTGCATTGGATGTGGGGGTGAGGAAAGGGGGCATGTGGGTGGAGAGAACCATACTAGAACCATTCTATATCCTATATGTTCTAGAAGGAGAATCCATAGGGGGAAAGGATATGGGGAATGGTAGGAAAAAGAGGGAGGGAAGAGTGTTCAGGAAGAGAGGAGCATGTTGGAGGGGGCATAGGGATTGTAACATGGGAGATGAGAGAGGTACAATTGAGAGGACAGTGGTGAGGGGAAGGCTGACGGTATGGGGAGGGTGACAGGTTGGGGAGGGGTTTATATATTTTGTCAGCATTGTGGTGGGGTAGGGGAGAATGTTGGAAAGCACAGGCTGGAATTCCCTTTTTGCTGTTCCCACCCTGTGGAATATTTGCCAGGTGAGGAGTGGGAACTTTGTTCAAATATAATCGAGTTTTAATCCCACTTCCAGTAAAGTTTCACTGTAGAAGTAGCAACCAGGAAACTCCTGGTAATAGAAGTCTTGCCTGATTATTAGCCAGTAACCAGTAACCTCCACATTCTGCAATGTCCCCCACCCACCCCCACCTTAAGGCCCCTGCTTGGGCTGACACTTTAAACAAAGCTGCCGTGCTATTTGTCTGGGTATCC
>NC_063335.1:2306981-2318683 GCF_021869965.1 Rhincodon typus
TCCAGACCCGAAATGTCAGCTTTCCTGCTCCGCTGATGCTGCTTGGCCTGCTGTGTTCATCCAGCTCTACACCTTGTTATCTCAGATTCTCCAGCATTGGCAGTTCCTACTATCTCTGTAACAAATACATACTTTAGTTCTGTCTTCAGAAAAGAAGGGAGAAAAGAAGGCAGAAAGAAAATGGTGAATTATAGATTTGTTAGCTTAACATCAGTTCTGGGAAAAATGCTAAAGTCTATTATAAAAGATGTAATAGCAGAGCACTTGGAAGAAAGTGATAACATAGGGCAGAGACAGCACAGTTTTATGAAAGGAAGTCATGCTTGACAAATCTGCTGGAATTTTTTGAGGCTGTAACCAGTATAATGGAAAAGGAGGAGTCAGTGGATGTGGTTTAATCAGATTTTCATAAGGCTTTTAATAAGGATTAATATGTAAAACTAAAGCACTTCAAATTGGAAGTTGTCTACTGAAATAGTTTAGAACTAGTTGGCAAACAGGAGAAAAGCATAGGAATAAACAGGTTTTTTTCTGAATGGCAGCATCGACTATAGACCAAAGGAAATAGGAACAGGAATAAGCCATTTGGCCCTTCAAGCTTGCTCCACCATTCAACAGGATCATGGCTGATCCTACATGCCTAACATCCACTTTCCTGCTCTTTCCCCAGGACCCTTGATTCCCCACTGATCAAGAATCTGCGTATCTCAGCCTCATATATGTACAAGGACTCTGCCCCCACAGCTCTTTGTAGCAAGGAGTTCCAAAGATTCACAACCCTCTGAGAGAAGAAATTCCTCCTCATCCCAGTCTTAAACTGGCAATCCTTTATTCTGAGGCTATGGCCTCTGGTTCTAGACTCTTCCATAAGCGGTGACTAGTTGAGTATCACAGAGATCAGTGTTTGGACTCTTCCTATGTATCTGAATGCTTAGATGATGAAGTTACGTGTCATATCTCCAAGTTTACAGATGACATAAAGTTGGGTGGGAGGGGACGTAGTGAGGAGAATTCAGAGAAGCTTCAGTGTGATTTGGACAAGTTATACAAGTGAGAAAATATATATCAGATGCAGTGTAGTGTGGATACATGTGAGGTTATCCACTTTGGTAACGAAAACAGGAAGGCAGGTTATTATCCAAATGGTGACATATTGGGAAAGGGGGAGGTGCAATGTGACCTGGATGCCCTTATTCAGCAGTCACAAAAAGTAAGTAATGCAGGCCCAGCAGGCCATGAAGAAGGCAAATGGTATGCTAGCCTTCATGGCAAGAGGATTGGCAAGCAGGGATGTCTTGTTGCAAGACCACACCCAGAATATTGTGTAAAGTTTTGGTCTCCTTATCTGAGGAAGGACGTTTTAGCTATTGTGGGAGTTCAAAGAAAGTTTATCAGACTGATTAATGGGATAGTGGGACTGACAAACAGGGAGAGACTGGATCGGTTAGGACTATAAAAACTTGAGCTTAGAAGAATTAGGGAGGATCTCATAGAAATCAATAAAATTCTAACAGGATTAGACAAGGATTTCAGAACCAAGGGTCACAATCTAAAGAAACGGGCTCTGCCTTCTCTGACAGAAATGAAGGGAAATTACTTTACTCAGAGAATTCTCTGCCACGGGAAGTGGTTGAGATCAAAACATTGAATGCTTTCAAGAAGACTAAAGTGATCAAAGGATATGGGGAGAAAGCAGGAACAGGGTACTGAGTTGGATGATCAGCCACGATCATATTGAATGGTGGAACAGGCTCAAAGTGCCAAATGACCCACTCTTGTTCCTGGATTCTATGTTTCTGTTTAATCCTCCACTTATGCTAGTCTAGGCCCATGTTCATCCCAGATTAATATAACTACAAAACAAAAATTACAAGATGATCAGAGGATTAGATAGGGTGGACAGTGGGAGCCTTTTTCCTCGGATGGTGGTGGCTAGCACGAGGGGACATAGCTTTAAATTGAGGGGTGATAGATATAGGACAGATGTCAGAGGTAGGTTCTTTACTCAGAGAGTAGTAAGGGCGTGGAATGCCCTGCCTGCAAAAGTAGTAGACTCGCCAACTTTAAGGGCATTTAAATGGTCATTGGATAAAAATATGGATGATAATGGAATAGTTTAGGTTAGATGGGCTTCAGATTGGTTTCACAGGTCGGCGCAACATCGAGGGCCGAAGGGCCTGTACTGCGCTGTAATGTTCTATGTTCTATGTTCTATGTTCTATGTTCTATGAACTGAGAGTGTTTATAAAAAACATCAATATTGAACTCAGTTGGGTTGAAATCATGATCCTACATTGAGTCCCAGTGAAAATGGCTATATTCAACAAAGGATTGTAAGATGCTACTGAGTTACATGCTGTCACTCCTATGTTTGATCTTAAGAAGCATAATTGCGTAAGAAATAGGAGCAGGGGTAAATCATATGCCACCAAACCTGCTCCATTATTCACAAAGATCATGGCTGATCTTCGACCTCAAATCTATTTTCTTGCCTACTCCATAATCCCTTGACTCTAAGAGACTAAATATCTGCCTGTAAGTAGTATTGTGATTCATATTAATGGCATAGATTATATGGTTGCAATAATGATTACACACATCCTCATGGTTCCCCAGAGGATCAATGGATCCACACAGTTACTCAGTCAGCAATAAAGACAAGGAAAACCCCAAGTTCTGTTCCTTGTCTATCCAAAATTGTTTGACTTTCAAATTATCAATTAGTCACTGTGACTCTAGGCTTTTGACCATAGCCTGCGTTGCGAGCAAGTCACACTAAATTTTGATGAACTGCATGATCAAACAGCCTTCAGACCCTGTGTCATGACTGACAAATGAATAATGGCTAACAGAAGAAATGACGGAGAGAACCAAATTCTTGTGGAACTGGACCCAACAAGGAATTAACTCCTTCATGGAAGGGGAGGGGAGGAACATGGCAGAATTCAATGATGGGATTGTTACAGTGTGTCAGATGACACCATGAAGATATAGCTAACATACCAGAAAACTATTATAGATTACATTTAATGCCAAAATGTAAACAATAGCACCTTTCAAAACCTCAAGTAAATGAGGCATCTTGAGTCCTTTGCACTGGCAAACTGTTCATTGAACAGTTTCTGTGTGGAAATCATTAGAAATCTCAGCTACTCAGTAAAAAGAATGTCAAAACATATTAGCCTTATTTTCCGTGTACCACCATGCTGCTGTAAAATTTTATTCTGATGAATGAGGTACATACTCAAAACTACATATATGCCAACTACAACTGCAACAACTCCACCAGAATTAATCGACCAATTGTGTGATACAGTGCCATTATCTTTAGAATGCTTTAGCTACATTAACAGGAAATCTGTGAAGTGGAAAATTACCCCTAATCAATCTTATAGGACCAAATTAATCTATGGCAAGGCACATCTGTGTGATTTAAATAGAGCTTTCTCCAGTAGGTAACATTCATTTTTGTTTCTTTACAGAAATTGAAATTATTGGATTAAAAAAGACCAGGAACCATTTAAATAAAAGTAAAACACTGCTCATGCAGTGGAAATCTGAAATAAAATCAGGAAGTGCTGGAGAAACTCAGCATATCTAGCAGCATCTATAGTCAGAGAAACAGAGTTAATGTTTTTCAGTTTTGATACTGCCAGATTTTCTAAGTTTCTCTAGCACCTTCTGTATTTATTCCAGGATCCATTTAGTTTACTTTCTCTGATGAAATGGTAATCCCATGAAACAACAATAATGAAGTTATTTATCAGCCACCACTGGTAACTTCTATGACAAATACCCTCGTGGTCTAGAGCTGTGGGCACCTGATGAAGGGGCAGTGCTTCAAAAGCTTGTTATTTCAAATAAACTTACATAACCTGATGTCATGTAACTCCTGACCTTGTTCAACCCAGTCCAACACCACACCTCCACATCATAGTACATCAAAATGGTATTGCTGAAATAAATTCCTCTGATTTATATTTGAATGAATTAATTCTAACAGCTTCCACTGGTTCCTTTGACTAACTAGACAACTCACTGAATACTTCTTTCACAGATTTTAATTTCCTTCCTTCAGGCACAGGTCTCATCTTTTGATTCTGCTATTCTGCACAAGGTGACATAGCTCATTATCCTCTATGTTACCCAGTCCTTTAGAATCCGAAAAGGAGCGAACACATCATTCTCTCAAACTTCTCTTTGCTGTGAGAATACGCCCAGTTAACTTGTACATTCCTTTCATCCCCACAATCATTTTGGCTGTTCTCTCACACACCTTTAAGTAGTTAGCAAAAACATTTTTGTAACATGATGCAGGGCTGGATGAACACAGCAGGCCAAGCAGCATCATAGGAGCAGAAAGGCTGACGTTTTGGGCCTAGACCCTTCATCAGAAAAAGGATCTAGGCCCGAAACGTCAGCCTTTCTGCTCCTATGATGCTGCTTGGCCTGCTGTGTTCATCCAGCCCTGCACCTTGTTGTCTCGGATTCTCCAGCATCTGCAGTTCCTACTATCTCTGATACAATTTGTAACAGGATGACCAGATTGTAATCCACTGTATTCCAAGTTTGGCCACACCAATGATTTACAATTAGAAATTTACAAAATGTATATTTATTTTATTCTGTTTCCTCTTTGGATGTTGTACCACCATAATTCCAGAGCCAAATGAACTTAAGGCAAATGATAAAATGCCATCTTGTTACAAAACTCATTCCTTCCAGTGTGTCATCAGTTATACTCAACAGCATCACAGAGTCTTCCTATTTATTTCACTAGCAAAGGTGGGAAATAAACATAGTAGAACTCTCAGGTTTCTCCACAAGTAACAAAACTCAATCAGCAGTAGATCAGAAAACAGCAACACATCAATGCCATCAAGCCTGTTTGAACTTTGTAAGTGGGCAAAAAAATTGTGTTTATAATTTGTTAACTAGCCCAATTTCCTTTAGCATTCGATGTTTTACCAATAATAATGCTGGAATCAATCATCTCTGATGAGAAGAACTTGCATTTATATTGCACCCTTAACATAGTAGAACTTACAGTTTCACAGGAGCAGTATCACACAAGAAATGTTAGGCTGGGTATCCAAAAGTCTGGCTAAACAGCTAAGCTTTAAGGAGGAATTTAGTATGGTCAAGATATCACGAGATTAAGTGTGGGGATTTCAGACCTTATCTCCCGGACAGCTGAATGGGCAGTCACCAGTAGTGGTGTGATTAAGATCAGGATGGGCAAGAAACGAGAAATGGAGTAGTGCAATGTCTTCTATTTAATCAACTGACCTCAACCTAATGTACCAGTTCAAGTTACTCTTAAATCAACCACCATGACTACCTAGGCTCATTTGTTCTCAAAAAGGAACAGAAATAAGCTATTTGGCCCTTCAAGCCTGCGCCACCATACAAGATGACCTTGGCTTATCATCCAACTTAATACCCTGTTCCCGCTCTTGCCCCATATGCTTTGATCCCTTTCACCCTAAGAACTATATATATCTTCTTCTTACAAGATTCAATTTATTGGCCTCAACCGCTTTCTGTGGCAGAGATTTCCACAGGCTCACCATCCTCTGGGTGAAGAAATTTCTCCTCATCTCAGTCCTAAATGGCCAACTCTGTATACTTAGACTCGACCCTGTCTAGTCCTGTTACAATTTTATTGCCTTCTATGAGATTTCCCGCTTTTTCCTCTGAACTCCTGTGACTATAGTCCTAACTGATCCAATCTTTCTTCATAAGTCAGTACTGCCATCTCAGGAATCAGTCTGGTAAACCTTCATTGCACTCCGTCTACGCTCACAATGTCATCAAGTTGCTCATTAATACTTTTACATGGACTCTGACTTTTTTCATTGAATGGCCAGTGATTTCACCCTGGAGATGGTGTCCTTGTATACCAGTCCTGAACATAAGCATGCAGGTGCAGTAGGCAGGGAAGGGATATTAACAAATGTGCTAAAGGACCATGACACAATCACTGGCCATTCAATAAAAAAATCAGAGTCCATGCAAAAGTATTAATGGGCAACTTTTGCATCTGGCTGACATCAAGTGGCACGAATCTAACAACTCTCAAAACAAGAACATGCCTGCAAAAAAAATTAGCCCAAGGTTAATCAAGTGACGCTAAATCTCAAGGGCATTTGATTAGAAGCTGGTGATAAGTAAAAACAAGTTGTTCTAACCCGTATTAGGCTCGATGTGAGGTCCCATCAGGAATACTATGTGCAGGTTAAGCACCTCACCTTCAAAACTATGTAGGCTTCTTGAGAAGGAATGCAACATGAATGGTTCTCAGAGTTAGCATTTTATATCAGTAATGGAGACTGATCAACAAACTTGTGCAGGAGAAATAGGATAGACAAGAAATAGACGTGTGGTTCAAAAAATTCTAAGTGAACTTTAACTTAGAATAGCCTAAGAAACCTCAAAACCTTTGAATATAAAAATAGGTTTAGTTGATCAGTAATATATACAGATTTGAGATGTTGACTCTCAACAAACATATTCAATGCTTTGCCCTTTTTTTTAAAGAAAGCTACACAAATATCTGGTAAGGCACAGGTTTGAAGATTATTACATGAATATTGAGCAGCAATGGAAACTCATTTGCAGAAATAGAGGGAATCGGATTCTAGATCATACAGACCACAGATTTTGAAGGCATCAATAAGTAGGTCTAAATACCCAGAGAGATATTCAGGAACTGGGTCTAGGAACAGGCTGACATTGACTGAAAGGAGACCAAGAGGAAGCAAATAAGATCAGTATACATGAATCATAAAAGTATTCCAAATACAATTGCAAATTCAGGCTGATGAGACAGTAAGGAATCATAATGTGGAGGGAATATTGAGGGTATTATTAAACCTAGAAGATGGAAATGAATCTAACATTCAGGACACACAGGATGTATAAAAAGACAGACTAGACACAGATTTAAGTAGCATAGTCCAATACATTGGGAAAATTTAGGAATAGTATATTGTTTTAGGCCATAGAAGAGAAGCCAATATTGTGTGAAGTGGAAAGCTACGAAGTGAATCGCTCTAATATTTAAAAATCAAAGTTAACTCTTAAGCATTAAATACTCAGTCTGGATAAGGATGTGGCCAGTTAGCTCCATGAAGTGATCGGAAGGATTTTATTGGTACACTAACCTTAAATTTGACATTGTTGATTTGTTGATGTTACTTCATAACTAGTTTAAATCTGTGAATAAAAACCAAAAGAACTGCGGATGCTGTAAATCAGGAACAAAAACAAAGTTGCTGGAAAAGCTCAGCAGGTCTGGCAGCATCTGTGAAGGAGAAAACAGAGTTAATGTTTTGGGTCCAGTGACCGTTCCTCAGAACTGTGAATCTGTGAATGTTTATCCAAAGTTTACTTTTGAAACTTACCATTCAATCTGAATTACTGAAAAATGCTATTTAATAAAAGCGAGGTGAGTGTTGTAACAGAGCCTGTTGGATGTAGCTCAGTGGGTAGCACTTTCACCTCTTCAGCCAGGTCATATGTTCAAGATGCACAAAACTCCCATATGGTACTGAGGGAGAGCTTCACCCTCAGAAGATCTATCCTTTAAATCAAGGCCTTGTCTACTATAAAAGACTCTGAAGAAGATCAAATGACATTTCCGCAACACCCTCAACAACTGGTTAACATGTCATTTCCTTTCTACTATTTTTCAAAGCCTGCTGTGCACAGTTTGCCTGCTGTGTTTCCCTAATTATAACAGCGGTTACAGTTTCCAGGAACTCAACTGTGAAGTGTTTTGGGATGTCAAGAGTTGTGAAAAGCACTATAATAATGTAAGTTTATTTCTTCTTGAATCCACGTACATGAATACTGAAGTGGTCTGTGGCTACGTGCAGCATGACCTGAACATCATTCAGGTTTGAGTCAAGACGTGGCAAGTAACATTACATCACACAAGTGCCAGGCTATAACCATCTCCAACAAGAGTGCATCTAACCATATCCCCTTGACATTTTACAATATTGTCATCACTGAATTTCTTATCATCAGCATCTAAGGAACTACCACTGACCAGAAACTGAACAGGAACAGCATGCAAATACTGTGGCTACAAGTGCAACTCAGAGGCTGAGAATTCTACATTGAAGAACTCACCTGCTGACTCCCTAAATTTAGTTCACAATCTACAAGGCACAAGCCAGGAGTGTAATGGAATACTCTCCATTTGCCTGCAAAAGTGCAGCTTCATGAGCACTCAGAAAGCTCAATTCAATTCAGAATTAAGCAACCCATGTGATTAGCACATCTGTCATCTTAAACTTTCACTCCCTTCATCGGTGATGCACAGTGTGCCATCTACAAGGTATCCTGCAGTAACTCTTCAAGGTTCCTTCAAAACCTCTAACATCTAGAAGGACAAGGGTCTCAGATGCATGGGAACACCACCACTTGTAAATTCCCCTTCAAGTCACAGACCATCCTGACTTGGAGCTTTCCTTCACTGCCATTGGGTCAAAATCCTGAAACTCCCTCACTACCTGCACTGTTGGATGTAGCAACACCAGGAACTGCAGGATTCAAGAAGGCAGCTCACCACGACCATCTCAAGGTCAATTATGGACAATATTAAATGCTGACCTTGCCACTGCTGATCACGTAGCATGGAGGAATAAAAATAAGGCAATGAAATAATGTAGTGAGATTGTGACAATGCTTACATTTAAGATTGTGAGACAGTTACAGGAACAAAAAATGTCCACAAATGCAGATTATTTTAAATTGAGGATCGAGGTATCTATTTTTACATCTGTTGCATTTAACTGCTTGGAATAGAATGTGCAAAGTACTTATAAATGGAGTTGTATGAACAATATCACCAATATAATTTCAGCCACGATAAAGCTGCTGACCATTGAGAACAAGACTCAGTATGTTGAAATCTGCTCTATTACTGCAGACCGTTTTATCGTCTCTCTGTTTTCTCAAATTCCTAAAATAGTTCTGCTGAGATTCTCATCAAGATATGTAGGAGAATAAGGCAGGAAAAAAGAATCAGAGACAGAAGAGAGGGAGAGACAGATGTATCCTCTCCTGCTAGGAGGTTGAGCTGATTGCAATGATCAAGTAGGAAAAATGGAAGTTGAACCCTAGATAGAAGATTTATTGGAAGAGGGATGAGCGGAATTTGTTTTAGTTGCTGTTAAGATATGGGAGCCAGTTACAAACAGAGCTCCCATCCATTACTGGGATTTGCAACACTCTGCCAAGTGCTAGAAAAGAACAGGATAAACAATTTATCGTGTGAATATGGAGCAAAAAGGAGTTGGATGGGTTGGGGGGGGGAAGATATGCCCTCAAAACAGGCCTCTATAGATCATTTTTACCTTTGATAGATTGCTTGAAGAGATGGTATCTCTTACAGACAAAACAAGCCTAGACATAAAGGTGCTTTCATCATCTTTCATTTAACCTTTATAGGAACACTCCTTCCAAGGCAAATCAAGTTGGCCTATTAATTTGTTTTTTAACCTGGTTTGCAACTTTTTCCCACCTTTTCAGATCCTTTATAATATTGCATTATCACTCAAGCAGGAATGAAATGAGTGGTATCATGCATTAATTGACATGAGAAATACCTTTTTCATTCTGGAGATTGAGAAGGAGGACAAGGTGCAAATGGGGCTGGGATCTTCAGTAGTGAAGCCATGAGTGGTTGGTCTCTCTCTCTCTCTCTCACACACGCGCGCGCGCACACACACACACACACACACAGACATACACATACACACACACAGAGACATACACAGACAGGCAGACAGACACACACACACACACACACACACAGAGACACAGAGAGAGAGACACACACACACACACAGACAGACAGACAGACACATGCACACAGACATACACAAACACACACACAGAGACACAGACAGACAGACAGACACACACACACAGAGACACACACAAACACACACACACAAGCACACACACACACAAGCACACACACATACACACACATAGAGACACAGAGAGAGAGAGACACACACACACACAAACTGTTGTAGTTCACTTCCAGCGGTAGGGCTTTTTCTCACATTTAAATAACATCACTTTTCGAAGTTTCATCAGGTTCATTGTGCTGAAATGTTGTTTTCATCAAACAGTGTCGAAGTTTCAGATTCTGGAGAACTTGGAGCTTATAAGTCTGATAAGTCTGGAGAGGGTGCAAAGGAGGTTCACTAGGTTGATTCCGGAGGTGAGGGGGTTGGCTTATGAGGAGAGACTGAGTAGATTGGGATTATATTCATTGGAATTCAGAAGATTGAGGGGGGATCTTGCAGAAACATATAAAATTATGAAGGGAATAGATAAGATAGAAGTAGAGAGGATGCTTCCACTGGCAGGTGAAGCTAGGACAAGAGGGCATAGTCTCAAGATTAGAGGGAGCAGATTTAGGACTGAATTGAGAAGGAACTTCTTCACCCAGAGGGTTGTTAATCTATGGAATTCCTTGCCCAGTGAAGTAGTTGACGCTACTTCAGTAAACTTTTTTAAAGATAAGGTAGATTTTTTTTGAACAATAAAGGAATTAAGGGATACGGTGAGAACGCGCGTAAGTGGATCTGAGTCCACGAAAAGATCAGCCATGATCTTATTGAATGGCGGAGCAGGCTGGAAGGGCCTGACGGCCTACTCCTGCTCCTAGCTCTTATGTACTTATATCATACAAGTCGTGTCTCTGATGTTGTTGCGCTTCACTGCTGACCTAACTGTTGAATATTCCCTGTGAGAATCGACATTGCTGCTCCTCCCCAAACAGAAACCTGAATGAAATATTTGCAAACGTGAAATGGTGCCCATGGTGCAGGACTTTGCCATTAGAGGTACGAACAAAACATTCTACCATGAACTAAATTTGAAACTAAAGCAAAATCCAGAAGTACTTTTAAAAGGGAATTATATAATTGTTTACAAAAGAGGGTCCAAGCAGGAGAAAAGATACAGCAGAGGGTCAACTGGCCTGTTTCTGTGTAATAACATTGCACAGTTCTAAGTTCTTTACAAGCAGCACATTTATTTATGCTGCCCTGAAGTCTAATTTCTAACCCTGAAACTTTATAAAGGGAATGCTCAGACTTTGAAAGAGGGGAAACAGCTAATTAATAAATAATCTTAAAAGGAATGCTACGATATGTAAATACAGCACAAGCTTCATTTCTTAAACTGTGCTTCATTCCAGTGAGAGATATTAATAAGAGGCACTCTCTTTCTAATGTTGCCATATTTCAATTTGTTGGCACACACAGACAGTGGTTTATTCTTATGAAGCATTATGCAGGCTCCACCTTGAATGTAACTTGTGCTCCAAGGTGCCAGAGGCAGTTTGTTTGATATTTCCAGCCTGGAAAAAACAGGATTTTTCAGCTAGCTATTTTTGTGCTTTGAAACTTGGCTCCACACCAAAGAATATTAATTTTCTCATTACAACCACAGTCACTTTAGTCACAAACTCAATCCTAGCCCAGGCTCAACATGAAGCTAAATCCATTACAGAATTCCAATCACTTCATAATTGCTGCATTACTATTTTTGACAAGGACCCAGCATTTTAAATGCACAAACTGGAATGAGTTTTTTTAAAAATCAGCATACAATCTAGAACAAGAGACAACAAGGTGCAGGGCTGGATGAACACAGCAGGCCAAGCAGCA